>NC_140830.1:3272500-3417500 GCF_050613455.1 Vespa mandarinia
GAGAGAGACAGATAACTATATACGAACCGACTCATAGCTTAGACCGTAGTTAAGAAACTGCAAGTAAACTTTCGCCCTAAAAATGTCAACGTGCTTGTTAAAGAAAGCTCGCACCCGTCCTTCTTGAAAAGTCTAAAAAAGCAATTACTTTTCAATGTTTTTTACTATTTATTTTCTGAATCAGCGAATATTTTCACGCTTAATATTCCTTTCCTAGGAAATATTTTCCGTCTTGCTAGATATCCTTTTATTCTTTCTTTCTTGCTTTTTTTTTTTTTTTTTTTTTTTTTTAACTTTTTTTAAACATTCCTAAGATAAGAACAAAAAAAGAAAATAAAGGAAAGCTGATCATTTGCCCGCGTAAATCGTAATATAATATGTTCGAATTTGTTCGGACGTCGAATTTTTTCTCTTTCTCATTTTCCCATTTTTTTTTGTCGCGCAATACGTAAAAAAAGGATAAAGGGCAAAAGAAAAAGAGAAAAAGAGGAAACTTAATGAAAAATATACCATTGGAAAACACGAGTTTATTCGTTCGTTCGTTCGTTCGATAGGTCGATAGGTCGATACTTGTCCTTAAAAGACGTTAAAAGATCAAAGGAGCGTGTAAAGGGATTTATAAAGGGCACGTTAAAGAGAAGTAGGATCGTAAAAGTTTGAAAACGTCTCATTCGTAGCCCGAACACGTTTGTACGTTCATACGTTTTGCGAATCGATGTACCACGTGCACGCGGCAAGAGCCATTTGAGCCCTCCATCTTCCCTCTTCCTCTTTCTCCTTCCTCTCCCTCCTCTTTTCCCTTCTCTTTTCCCTTCTCTTCCTCGAATCAGCTCGTTCCCCTCTTTTCCCAACGTCAATGGCGATTTAATTCATCGGGTTAACGAGTAACGTTTTCCAATTTGTGAACCGGTAAATTGTCGGCAATTATTTGCACTTTTCGGGGTACGCCAGGAGCAAATGCTCGCTGTGTTGCATCGCCCAGCATCCACTATTCTCTCTCTCTCTCTCTCTCTCTCTTTTCTATTGTATCGTATTTTCCTCCGTTTGAAAGCCTTTGCAGCTTCGCGATACTATCTTCTTTATTCGTCGATGTTTCTTTCAAGATAAACACGAAGAAAACGTACTTCATCGAATTAATCGCCATTGCGTTTCGTTTTAACTTCACTGTTTCACACGATCCTCATTTTTTATCAATGTACTTACCAATATTGAATCTTTGATTGCTTTTAAATTAACATAGATATTTAATTTATAAGATTGAGTTCTTTTTCTTTTGGATCGCTTATATTCGATTGATGCAATTAATTTGATTATAATGTGCTTCATAATTGTTCTCGTCTAATCTATGATCCACTGGCCAATTGAATATTTTATTATATTCGTTTCGACGATTCGATAGATCAAAATAGATGGAAATCATGCTTCTTTTTCGTTCTCATTTGAAAAGATAAAAGAAAAAGCTTTTCGTTGGCAATTACGTCTTCTCCTACAAACGCGAGTCTTTTAAGTATAATTCGATTAAGCTCTCGCGATCTTGAAAAGTTCTCGATGCACCGTGCGAGCTTTAATTTTCGAAACGACGCGCCGCCGACGTGGTTAAGCGGTTTTCAAAGCATTTGCTCGAAAGGTCACAGACAGAGTACATCCGATTTCCTTTTCCACTGGAAAAAGAAATATATGTATATATATATATATATATATATATATATATATGTGTGTGTGTGTTTCTCTCTCTCTTTCTCTCGTTTTACTTTTGCAATTCCTTTTCTCGTTGGTGCGATACAAAATACGTGCGGAAGAGAAATATCAAAGGTATGTCGATAAAGCTATTCCAACGGTAGTAATCTACTCTTTGGAAAATTTGTAAAAAGAAGTAGAAAGGAAGAAAAAGAAAGAAAGAGAGAGAGAGAGAGAGAGAGAAAGAGAGAGAGAATAGAATTAAATAGAACGAAGTGAAACGTCGAAACGGAAAAATACTCAATTTCTTCCTCTAATTCATTCGAACGAGCAATTATCTTGAGGTCGTCTAGTCCAAGACAATAAAAAAGAAAAAAAATAAAAAGGATAAGAGAAGAAAAGGAAAGAAAAGAAAAGAAGCAAATTTTCTCTCCAATAAACGAGAGTCTTGGAAAAAGGATTTATATAATAGACCGCGTAAGAGGGCTGGCCCCGTTTACGTCGTTAGCGAATCGCGTAGTCATTAGCGTGGGCACGTAAAACGAGACCACTAGCCTGGAGTGGGACATTTTCATCCACGAAACGGTGCTGAGGTAAGCACGGCGTTTACCCTGGCCGTGATCTCTTTCGCGGTTCCTCTCTTGTTTGCGTGCTCGAGTATACTCTAGTCGGTCATGGCCGTTTACGAGAAAGGTACGACGTGAGTAGAAGTTCCCTCTTATTCGTTAATCTCGTTTCCTCCTTTTATTGTATATTACCTAATTTCTAAGTCCTCCTACTTTCCTTTATGACGAGGATCATTTGATATTTCCAATTAAATTTATTACGAACGATCTCATTCTTATAATTATCTCATTTCTTTTCTCTCTCTCTCTCTCTCTCTCTCTCTCTCTCTCTCTCTCTCCTATCTTTAATTGTTCACATTATAATTATTTATTTATTTATTTACACGTCTCCATCCAGTTTTATGGATAAAAAAAAGTAAGAAACTCTTCAAAGGCATTCCATTTGTACATCGTTAATTATTATTTTTTTTATTTTTCCTTTTTATTTATTTATCCCTTTTTTGTTTTTTTTTTTTCTCTGTTTTTTCTTTTTGCTTTCTTCCTTTTCAACATCGTTCGTTTAATCTACACTGAAATGTCATGTTTCGTTGTAAGACGAGTCACGTAAATGATCAGATTACGAACGTTATAAGATTCCCGAGATGAATTACAAACGTCGGTCTTATATTTTTTTTCCCTGATTTTATTTTTTCTTCTTCTTCTTGTTCTTCTTCTGGATTCTCGTTAAGCGTTTCCTCGTCATTTTATCTCTTTTAATTTCTCCGTCCCTTTTATGTGTATTTTACGTGCAATTCCTCTTTTCTACAACGAACTCGAACCGCAAGAATAATTATTATTACAAAGCCCAGGGAGAGATGGGACACAATCGTTTACACGCTACGTTAACAACTATATACGTACAGTAATTCAATAACCTCGTCAATTTGCAAATTGATTTAACGTTGGAATTTTCCAAAGAGTCACGTACTTTGAAGGTAACCGTTTAACTTCGTTACGATCAAATTATCGTATAATTTTCTAAGAATAAGATTGATTTTATATAATAATCACTTATAACCATAGAAAATATTAATCATTGTTACGTTATCGAAAAAAATTGTATTCCTCTCATTCCTTTTCTTTTTGTTTCCTCTCTTTTATATTGCCAAATATTTCAATAAAATGTTCCTCTTGCGAACGAACAGAAAACATGCGAAGCGTACACATGATTTTATTGTTAATTTGGAAACCGGTACGGATTTATGAGCTATTCCCGGTATAAAACGCACAATTTCATCGGAGATGTATTGCCCGTTCGATGGATCGATGATAAATCATAGATCCTCTAAACTAAAATTCGTCAAACAATTCGGATGGCCATACTAGGAGAAGGCTTTGTAAATGTGTCAACTTCGACATTGATTTGTTCTACTTAATTGAAAGGACGTACACATCTATCTATTATTTCATTGTTCGATCGTACAAAAGGAAAATCCATAAACAGGGTTATTCGACGGGGTATAAAAAAAAAAAAAAAAAGAGAAAGAGAGGAAACAAAAAATTAAAAAAAATAAAAAAGAGAGAGTGAGAAAAGGAGGAAAAGATCGACGCGACGATTTTTCTTTTCGCGTGTCTCTTCAATTAAAATAGCTGGTATACGAGGGGTTGGAGCTTAAAAATGTACGATATACTCTACGCTTGATTTGATCCTTGAAGGGGTTGCACACCGGAATGATTTTCTTCAAAGACGTTTTCTCCTTTCTCGATAGGTCATAGGAAAATGATCGAATTTTCTTTTAACGTGTCTCTTTCGGTTCGTAAGCTTCTCGCCTATTTATATTTCGATAAATTTATATTTCTTACGGTTCGACTATATGCGAAGGAGGAGAGAAAGATATATGGAAAGAGGAGATAGAGATAGAGGGAGAGAGAAGAGAGAGGGGGGGGGAAAAAAAGAAAATCCGTAGGTTTTGTCACTGACGGATCTATTCCACTCAATTGAAACGACAACGAGAGGGTGAAACGACAAACGTTAGATATAGAGTATAGAGGCTAAGGATTACCAATGTTGTCTCGTTGTTTCAAACGAGCCCGTTGTATTTGGTGAACGGATAAAGGACCATTCCCATTTCAGTTGATATATTTTCCTCTCGCGTAAGAACGTTTAACAGGAATTACTCACTTCTGAAACTCTCTAATATTGGATTAAAACTTAAATAATATTCTATATGTAAATGAAATTTTTTTACTTAACTTCCTTCTTTCACCTTCTGACACGTTATCCTACCCGATAATTATTTTCATTAAAACGTTAACAATATAGAGTAAATTCGATCGGTGAATTTTTCGTTATTTATACGAGTACGTCCGCGGAATGTTATCGAAATTCGATTAAGATATAGACATATAGATATACATATAGGATATATGTATATATATATATATATATATATATATATATATATATATATATATAGGGAGAGAGAGAGAGAGAGAGAGAGAAGGATGGTTAAAAGAAAGAAAAAGAAAATAAATTGCAAATTGATTTAAATAAAATGAATTCGAGAAATGTGATATTAATAAAGTTTCTCCACTAATTTCTTATTAATTAATCCTTTTTTAAAGTTTCACGAGAAATATTATTTATTATCGATATTCTATGGTCCATATAAAAGATATATATATGAAGTTTACCTATATGTAAAATCGTTTACGTATCTCAATGTTCACATTTTCCCTCCCTCCCTCTCTCTCCTTTTCTCTCTCTCTCTCTCTCTCTCTCTCTCTCTCTCTATTTCTCTTTGATTCCAGATTCGAGTTAACAACAGAAGTTAGTGGAGAGTAGGTGATCGGTCTAGTTAGGTACATAATTCAATCCTGATTCAACGAAGGAAGGAAACGAAGAGAACGAACGTGACTGGCTGCTCGAATGAAACCGCTTGTAATTTCCGACGGACGTGTGTTCACGCGCGAGTGAATGTCGTCGATAGACATTGATTCATTCTCGAGGAAAAGACACTATACATATGTATATATATATATATATATATATATATATATATATATATATACACGTATATATATTATATATATATACTTATCAAATATTTTGATAGAGACTACTTTTATAGAAAGTTAATATTAATTAATAAAATATCGTTCGAGCATATATTAATTTTCATTACTTATCATCGATATAATTATTATCATTATTCATATTTAAATCGTAAAAAATAAATACACACACATACACATATATATACATATATATATATATATCCCCTTTTACATATTTGTAGCAAACTACGTAATTATCTCGTATTTGTTTTGGCAGATCATGTTTTTGTTAATTCCAGATAATGAATACAAACAATACACGTATAAGTACGTGTCTCAAAGTAAACAAACAGCTACATCGTATGATAACAAAAGGCCAGTCGTTCGTTGAAGGACTAGACGTACGGACGTGTTCATTCTCGCTCGTCTTCTCGTACCATTATGCTGCGTACATTCGTACATTTATAGAATAGAAAAATCTAGGTAAGACGTACATTTTCTTATATCCTTTTAATTTTAATTATTGTAAAGACAATCGATTATCGTAGAATTTATTATTATGTAATCGATTGGATACGATAGAGTGAAAATTTGCGAACGATCATATTTTCTCAATATTAATTATAGATCTTTGATGAAAGTATATAATAATTCTTCGGCAGGCATTTATATCCCGGATATCTAATACTTTGACTCTTATTATATAACAACGCTATTCTTGCCTCTTTAATCACGATAATGCACGCCCTCGCGTGATTCCATCACGCAAAGGTTCTATTTCGAGCTTTATTCCTTTCATAGGAAACGTTCAAGTATTCTTTCGCATTTCCTTCACAACGAGAAATAAGAAATCGAGGGAAACAGAATATTTATCGATATTTAATATCGTTTCATATTAAAATACGGCATTCGAATTGAAAAAGATTATTGTATATTATTATTCTCTTTAACGTACTCTCGTGAATTTCTGTAAAGAAAAAAAAAAAAGAAAAGTAATCGAGTTTTGATGAATTATTTTTATAATAAATCAACAAGTTCATAGTTAATCGATCTTCATAGTACCTTAGAAACATTCTGACGTATCATACTTCTTCCTAACGAGACGATATCTTTCACAGTGACGTATATGCGGATTCCCTAAGCACGGTATCAACATCTTCGGAATTGCCGGCGAGAACTACTTCGATAACGTTAGCCCATTCGAATGATCTATCGGAACATATGTAACCGAGGGAGCTCGATTTAAATGACTCGAAGGTAATAAAAGAGTCACTATGGTATCAAAGATAACGAATTATAATAGAAAATGTCATTTAATATAAATTAAGTAAGGTTTTAAGCAAAAATCAAACGCGTACCTATTATAGAAACATAGACGGATGAATGGATAGATAGATAGAGAAAGATAGATAGACATAGAAAGATAGATAGATAGATAGATAGATAGATATAGAGTATACAATGATAACATTCAGTCTTTGAGTAAACTTAGAGGAGTAGATTGTCGGAAATGACGTGTTGTAGAGGATGGTGTTTCACAACTATACATAGTTGATTCTCGTTTGTTAGAGAAGGAAAGGGAACGATGGTACCGAGTAAATTCGCTTCTTTCTAACGAAGAATATCGTGGGTATGTTTTTTTAGGACGGCTAAGTACTCTCCTCTTGTTCGAACGTTACTGGAACGTCGAGAATCGTCGAGGGATCGAAGTGTGATGCGCTTCTCTCGTGCACTCCGAGGAACAGAGAGCATTGGTATGAGTGCTTTTTGGATGAGGATGAGAGAGAGAGAGAGAGAGAGAGAGATAGAGGGAGAATGAGAAAGACAACGTGAGCACTAAGAGAGAAAAAGAGAGAGAGAGAGAGAATATATATAACGTGTATGTACGTGTCGGTTGTTAACGGTGAAATATCGACCATTTTCGAAGCCACAGTCGAGCAGGATTCTCTTGGGATGCAAAGGGCTGCTATGCTTATGATATTAACGCGCTAACTGCCGCTCGTTTCCTGCGGTCAGCGAAACATTAGCGTATGTAGCCCGCGGGACAACGCGTTACGATTTTGCGGGCTCGCGTGGTAATCAACTCGAGAGTTCTCGTTTGCCTTATTCTTCGAATATTGGTATTAAGGTAACTGGAAAAGGACAAATAAAGAAAGAGAAAAAAAAAAAAGAAAAAAAAAAAAAAAAAAGAAAAAGGAACGAGAATCTTAATTCTCGTATCGATATTATTATTCATCGAATTTATTTCTTCGATCGAGAACTCGGTACTCGTTTTATTTTTACATTTACTCATTTATATTCATTGATTCTCGATATAAAAGTTGTGCCATTAAATTAATTAATATTAAAGGGAGAACATGCAATTTCGTTAATGAAATTTTCATCGACGATAGTATTAATCAATGATTAAACGATTGTATCCTCGTCGGTCGAGATAAATACTATAAACTTGATTAGCGATTCCGTGTGATATATGAAAACGACACCATCGGCCACATATTCGAGTAGGAGTTTGCTCGTTTTAGAAGCACGCGGATACGCATGGGAATTCGAGTACCGTCCACTCTCCGCCAAGTTTCATATTTCCTCGAGTGTTCTGACAGAAATACGAAGCCCGGAGGCGAAGTGGATGCGTTCGCGCAGTTTCGTCGCGGCCGCGACAAACTCGATTACATTAAACGTTTGGTTAACAAGCAGAGCTTCGAGGGAAAATGTTGCGAAAGGATAACCAATGAAAAAAGGAAAAAAGAAGAGAGAGAGAGAGAGAGAGAGAGAGAGATAAAGAAAGAAAACTAATTTAACATTTTCTCCATTTGATAATTTTTTTCATTTCTTACTTTCATTCTATCTTTTGTTTTTTTTTTTATTCCAATCATCATCCTTGAAAGAACGAAAATCACGGCATAGGCAAAATCGAAATCGTGAATTCGTTCACAGAAGATAGAAAATCCATTAATCGAGCCGCGACGACACGTGCTTCTCCATAAATTGCGAAGTACTGGAGGTACGCGTTCGGAGGGCAGTTTAAACACAGCGAAAGGGTAGGCACATTGGGGGAGTAGTCGAGGTACTACCGCCTCCGCCATCGCTACTGTTGCTGCTAGCCATGCGTTGGGATAGGTCGGCTTTATTCCGGAAGCCAAGCTCGTACCTTCCGACTGGAAGTTAATTCGTGCCTCGATTTAACCGCCGGAAAATCCATCGACCGATCGCCCCATAATACGGTAGCCGTTCGCAACAGGATGGAAATCATCGAGAGAGAAAGAGAGAGAGAGAGAGAGAGAGAGAGAGAAGGTCGCTGCGTGTAAGCCTCACACATCAACCCTTACCATCATCCCACCTTTCCGCTTCTCCTTCGTCCCACCGCGTCACCTTTCTCTCTTGCTGTTGTTAGTACTACCACTACTACTACTACTACTATTACTACTACTACTACTGTTGCTGCTGCTGCTGCTGCTGCTGCTGCTGCTGCTGCTGCTGCTGCTATTGCTTTGCCATACTGCTGCTTTTGGTACTGCTGTTGTTGCTGTTGCTGCTACTAGTCCGTCGATTAAGCATAATAATTAATTAATACTGCGAATCCCGAAGGCCAACGTCGAGCTCGTCTCTCGCCACGGGCACCTCCTTCTCTCGGGCACTCCCTTCTCTCTCTCTCTCTCTCTCTCTCTCTCTCTCTCGCTCTCTCATTCTGGAAACTACGGCATTTCTCTGCCGTCGACGGTTTACGTGCCTCGCGTTAATGCCAATTTAGCGTCTTTTGCTGAATCGCCGTTGGGAAAGCATTTTAGAACGCATTGTAAATGGTAATCACGCTTACGTACAACCCCAGTATGCGTCGACCATCTTTAAATGCATTTGGAAAAGCACAGATATCGGATAGTTTTATTTTTCCTTTTATTTTCATTCTTTCTTTTTCTTCCTTTCTTTCTTTCTTTCTTTGTTACTTATATAGGTAAGATATCGTTCATAAGACGAGAAGAAAATGTGCTTCCTTTTCTTTTTTTCTTTCATAGAAACATTCGAATAGTTAAAACAATTGTTCAGTTCGAGTTCTCTAACGAGTTGTTTATCGCCTTTAACGATTTAGCCGTGTCGTCGAAGTAATTTTTAGGGCTAGTTTTGCAATCGAGTAAATCGCAGGTAAACTTTGTCTTAACTCGTCGACTGGGAATAAGGGAGAAGGAAAAAAAATTGGTCGCTAACAACTCTTAATGAAATAACTACGTCACGAGGGTGGAAAGTTTGAAAGTCACAATCGTTTCTCTCTCTTTCTCTTTCTCTCTCTCTCTCTCTCTCTCTCTCCTTCTCTCCGTCTCTTTCTTTCGCGCGCGTTCTCTAAGGAGAAGAAGAAGAAGAAGAAGAAAAAGAAGAAGAAGAAGAAGAAAAAATGGAAAGAAGTGGAAAAAGAAAAGCTACGTTCAAGAATCGGAATGGTAGCGGAACTGCACGAGCGTTACTAGCATTCTCGGAAATAGCCGATTTCTCGAAAGCCTCGCTTTTATCCCTCGATCTCCTTTATGTCTTTCGATGTAATCTGTCGTTTCTTTTTCTTTTCTTTTTTTTTTCCTTCCCTTTTTTTCCTCTTCCTCTTTTCTTTCTCTTCTTTTTTTTCTTGTTCCTATTCAAAATTAGATTTTTCCCCTCGAACCAAAAGTCTCCCCGTTCCCTGCTAAAACGCGATTTTCCCATTTAAAATTGCATATCCGAAGGAGGCACGATAGAAATAAGTATATATAGAACAAAGAAAGTCGTTAAAAAAAGTTAAACGTTGGAAAAGAAAAAAAAAAATTCCTTTGGAAATTTCTACTTTCGGTGTAAGCTTTGCTAATTTCGTATTCAGACGAGATTGGAAATCGTCATTTCCATTAGTTTTGCCGAAATTTAAATCCATCTATCTCATCGCCGATTATCGTCGAAATCGGCTCGCCAATTTATCGAACGATAAATAAAGTGGACATCGAAAGAGAGAGAAAAAAAAAAGAAAATGTAGAAAAAAACAGTAAAATAAAAAAACAGTTAAAAAAACAGTAAAAAAAAAAAGGGAGAAAAAATTTATTCGCGCTAGGGCATCGTATATTCCGACGTTCAATCGGTATCACATACTCTTATAACATCCCGATAACGTTAAACGCAATTCATGTTTATATATATATATATATGTATATATAAAACAATATATATATATCATATATTGCAATGCATGTACTCGACTGTAGTCCCACTAAAATCGCTTGTAGATCCGATCTCTTCGACGAATCCCAGTTTCGTGAAAAATCGGCATCGCAATGACGGTCATCCGTTAGAGCATCGTTAAAAATTGCCTGACTCGTTGCATACATATGCAACGAGGAGTGGGCGACAGTTTTCAACGATTCATTCGACGTGAATCACGTGGAATCAAGCATGGACGTCGTATAATCACTGGTATTATATATAGTCAAGTGTGCCAATGAAAATAGGGTTTTGCTTCGCAATTTGATTGAAAACTTTTGTGCGATCATGCCTATCAGAATGTTTATGGGATTTTTCTCGTTTCCTCTTTTTCTCCCTCTCCCCTTTTTTTAATGTCTGTCTGTCTCTCTCTCTCTCTCTCTCTCTCTCTATTCTCTTTATATCCTCCTCGATGAGAATACATTCATTCGCATATTTCCCCGGTCTCGTTATTTCTCATAAAGCTTTTCATTTTAGGTACGTACCGTACGTACGTACGTTAATACAAAATATTTCAATGTTTATTGTATTCCAATACTATACATCAATGCATGCATATCAAAAGCAACGATTAATTGATAAAATGATGAGGAAGATAAGGTTTATCATTTAGAAAGTTTTGATTATGAAAATAATTAAAAGATTTGAATTCATTTTTCTTCGAACTTTCATATCTTTCATAAACTTTGACATCTTAATGTTAAAATTCATTCTATTTCATATGCTTAATACAAATAAAGTAGGAGAAAGTTCGTGATATATTTTTATTATTTTTAATGATCATAAGAGAAAGAGAGAATGCGAAAGAATGAGAGAGAGAGAGAGAGATAAAAAGAGAAATCGTATGAGAAAAATGCTTAGAAGTGCAAAAATTGGTCGGTTGGAAAGAGATCAGCGAACAAAGTAGAAAATTGAAAAAAGAAAGAAAAGAAAAAGAAAATGGTAGGTAGCTGCTGCTATGGAAAAAAAAAAAAAAAAGAAAGTTATCGTACCATCTCTCTCTCTCTCTCTCTCTCTCTTTCTCTAGCTCGCTCCCTCGTTAAATGCACTCGACTGTTGTATTATTAAACATAAACCAAATTGTTTTAGCCGAGAGAGTTGGCTACGATCGCAAAAGCGAATTCCTCGGAGAATTAAGCTATCCTGTCTATCTGTCTGTCTCTTTCTCTTGCAATTTTGCAATACTCGCGAATGGTAACGATCATTTGCGTGATAATAACGAATTACTCGGGGAAACGTTCACTTGGTTAGACTTTGCGAGAAACACCCTTCCAAGAGGAAGATATATATATATAGATAGATAGATAGATGAATAGAAAGAGAGAAAGAGAATTATACAAAGTTAACTTTCTCCAATTTTACATTCATCGTTTCGAGACTTCTCTTCTCGTTCCTCGATTATTTCGTAGTTAACGATTGTGTCTCGAATTTCTCGACAATAGTAAAATTAAAAACAAAAAACAAAAGAAATGCAAAAAGAAAAAATATAAAGAAGTCACAGAGAGAAAGAGAGAGAGAGAAATTGAAAAGAAAGAAGGATAAAAAATCATACAAGTAAAATTAATTTAAAGAGAATTTTACGTGATAGTAAACGGTGGAAGGGGATTGGTGAGTGGATGGCGAACTTAGCGATCCGCAAATAAATAACGGCGCACCGGTCGTTCGCTTACGACGACAACGGCGAAGAAGAAAACGGTCGATCGTTAGTCGAGTTACGAGCTACTTTTACTTATAACCCCATCGATTCTTTCACCTGCGTATTGTAACGTACTCTTTCGAGCGTGCGTTCCAGAAAATAACATAGATAGGGTATAGATATCCATAATGATATATACCTTTGACGGGTTAATCATCGATCTGTCGAACAAAATGTAACTCTTTAGGAGGATTGAAATGTTATTTCTCGTTATAATGCCAGGATTAAAAAGAGGTGCGATGGATGGGATTTGAACGTTGATGAAAATGACGATTAAAAGAGGTATCTCCGTGTAGTGTATTTATATCGAACGAATAACAAAGTTTTAGATGGGTACAGGCGGCAGGTTATGCGTGCATCGTCCATTAATACGCATCAATTAAGTACTCGACGTCGATCGATCGATCGGGCTTTTGAAAATTGTTGTTGTAAATTAAAAGTATACCATATATGATACATACTAATGGTATATGCGAAGAATAAATATATATGATAGTTTTAAAGTATTAATACTTTCGGAGAAAAGGTAAATTAATTATGATATATGACAACAAAATGTAAATATCTATCTAGCGATCTATCTTGTATATCGTATGAAAATCGATATCTTTTATATAATTGTAATTGAGCATTGAAAACTCGATTATAATTTTATTAATTTCAAAACAATATTTGCATGTATATCTGACTGTGAATACGGGCGGGCGGGTGATCCAATGCTCATTCAAAGTAAGATTTTGTCTTTAGTTTGAAAATATTAATCACTGCTTACGGGAATATTACCATGAGAGAGCTTTAGAAATAAATGGCCACCTCGTCCATTTACTACTTCCACTTTATCGATTAAATAGAAAATACTCAGTACGAAGGAACAGTACAGACTCTTGAGAAAACTTAATACCGGTGGAAATCTTTCGCCGCTGGCTCGGCTCAACCCTTACGAAGAAAACGAAGGAAAGAAGAGAAGTATAAGATAAAGGAGAGAGAGAGAGAGAGAGAGAGAGAGAGAGAGAGACATAGGGGAGAGGAAAAAAGAAGGAGGCCACGGTAATTAGTATGTGAAGCACGACGCGAGAAAGCACCGTGGTACCATCCACTGCTACTCTTTGCTCTTAAACGAAGTAGCTACTCGTGATTTATCTGAAAAGCGGTGCTGGGTGTCATTAAGTCGTAAAGAAAAAGAAGAAGAAAAAAGAGAAGCAGAAGAAGAAGGAGGAAGGAAGGAAGGAGGGAGGGGAGGCAGAAGAAAAAAAAGAATGGAGAGATAAAAGAAAGAAAAAGAAAAAAAAAAGAAAAGACAGAGAGAGAGAGAGAGAGAGAAAGAGAAAGAACTCCAGAGTTTCCTTCCGTAGTTAATTTAGAAAGCGAACTAAACGAGCGATCCGCCGTAATTCGAGACTAATTCCAGTACAAGCATCGGAGCGAGCTTGGTTTTGAGCTTGCACGCTTTTCTACGAGCTTTCCCTTCCTTCTTACTCTCTTTATCCAGGTCCTCGTTCTATCGGACAAAAGGGATTCTCCGTAGCTCGGAGGAACTAGGAAGCTCTTCGTACGGAACATCTAAAGCAGAGAAAAGTGTAGTTTAAAAAGAAAAAAAAGAGAAAGAAGAAGGAAAGAAGAGAGAGAGAGAGAGAGAGAGAGAGAGAAAGAAAAGGAAAAAGAGAGAATCCCAATGAAATATCGGTGAGTTTGCATAGGCGACATTTCGAGAGGCCGTGAAGAGGTCACGTGAGCCATCGTATTTGGGTTGAGAGGAAACCCGACAAATATGACGAGAGAAGCTGAAAAAGGAGGAGCAGGAGGAGAAAGAGGAAGAGGAGGAAGAGGAGGAAGAAGAGAAGGAGAAGAGTGGGAGGGGGGTTGGCTATGCACAGGAGGAAATCCGCTTTCGCGATCGCATAACGGCAAACTCCGCGTTCTCCTGCGGGACGTGTGGAATAAGGAAAGGGAAATAGTCGAAGAAGAAGGAAAAGGAAGAAGAAGAAGAAGAAGAATGAAATGAGAGAGAGAGAGAGAGTGAGTTTAGTTGGGGCGTCAACCTAACGAGGGACAAACTCGAAGGAGCTGAGAAAATCCAAGCTAAGATATTCCAAGGATAAGAGGAGGAAGTTATCTAAGAATCCTTCGCGCGAATCGTCCACGCGGTTCTATCTATGACTTGGCACTGAACCAACTCTATTTCATTCTCTCTATCTTCATCTCTGTTTCTTTTTCTTTTTCTGTTTTTTTTTTTTTTTTTTTCATTTTTCTCTTTTCCCTTTTTCCCTTCTCTTTTACGTGGAAAAAGAGAAGAAAGAGAAATTATTCTCCCTTTTCGTATTCTTTTTTTTTTACTCCCCTCTCTTTTCTCTCTCTCTCACTCTCTCTCTCTCTCTCTCTCTCTCTCTCTCTCTCTCTCTCTCTCTCTCTCTCTCTCTCTCTCTCTCTCTCTCTGTTCGTTCTCTTTCCTTTTTTCTTTTTTTCAACGCACCGAACCAACCCTCCGTGCACTTTCCTTCCTTTAGCTTTATCTTTTAAACTTTATTTTTTACTCGTCCACGTGGCACCCTTCTTGCCGTTCGTGTTTAAATTCAGATTACGCTAATTCGTACACGTGGTTGGTAGGTCGTCTCGTATGTACATATACATGCATATGCATGTGTACTTTCGTCCTTTCTCTCTCTCTCTCTCTCTCTCTCTCCCTTTCTTTCTCTCCCTCTCTCTCTCTCTCTCTCTCTCCCAAGAGAGAAGACATACTTTTCAAGAACTCAAGAACTTTGGTGAAATTAAACCGTACGTGCCACCGCAAAATCGAAGACGCGAACTGCTCCGCGGTTAGGCAACCCCGTTAACGTACGGATATTATTATCATTATCGAATATCGAGAGGTAATAAGCGTCTTTGGTTAATATCCGCTTCGCAGAACCAAGCCGACGTCGACGGATCATCTCTCTCTCTCTCTCTCTCTCTCTCTCTCTCTTTGTCTGTCTGTCTCTCTCTCTCTCTCTCTCTTGGATATACCAACGTGTTAACGGCGATCGAATTTGCATTGTAAAGTGCTGGGAAAACGCCTTGGATATTGTCAGCCGTTATTAGCTCGGAACGTGCTTATAGGCTAACGAGAAGCTCGAGATTAAAAGGAAAATAGATATAAGATAGAACGTAAGTGATAATCGCTTTTTCAATCGACGATGCGATAAAATACATCTTGAAAATAAAACATATTTAAATTCGTCATTAAAACAATAAATCATTTAATAACATTTCATTAATCATTTATTCGACTTTTATTTATTCCGCAACAGGACAAGATAATCAATACAATTTACAACTAAATTCGTTTAAATTTAACATATTAATTAAGGAAAAACGAGTTTACTCATTAGGAGGATTTAACTTCTCTCATGATTAAACAAACAATATTAATGTTTCATTAATATTTCACTTATTTAATGGAGAAATTAATTTTCAATCATTTCTTTTCTTTGTTTTTATTTTGTTCCTTTTTTTCTTTTATTTTCCCTTTTCATTTACTGTTTAACGTTATGAAAAAGTCACTTCAAGTCGATAAAGAACAGTGTCATGATAAAAGAAAATGGTGTCTCTCTTGTTATTGGAATTTCAAAGAATTTCAAAGAGATAAGGAAAGAGAGAGAGATATATATATATATATATAGAAAAAGAAAGAAGGTAAGTCTCTGGGTGATCGGCTTGCAGGATTTGTTCGAAATGCATCGAGACACGCGATACCTATCGATTACGAATTTCGTGGTTCGATGTCTCTCGCGAACGAATTATACGGTAGAGTGAACTCACGCCGCAACTCTCTCTCTCTCTCTCTCTCTCCCTTCCTCTTTCTCTCTTCCTATCTATCTATCTATCTATCTATCTATCTATCTATCTATCTATCTCCCTTTCCTCCCTCTTTCCTAGAGGTATGCGTTTAACGGCTGTATACTCCTCTTCGCGGGCAAATCGACACTCGAGATCGAGCAGCCGTCGAACGTTCTTTCTACTATCGGTTGCTCCCCTCGACGAGAAAAACGAGCCGGCTGACGCTCGTACCAGGACAACCTGGAATAACCTGTTGAGCCTGTGACACCTCGTCTCGCGATACTACTTCCCATCGTAAAAGGACAGAACACACACGTCGCGATACATTATAGAAAAGTTTCCTATTATTTCCGACAATTTTCATACATACACTTTTTTTGTCTCATCAAATGATAATGATAATGATAATAATAATAATAATAATAATAATAATAATGATGATGATGATGATGATGATGATGATGAAAAGAAAAAATTCAATGGTTTTTGATCGTCGACAAATATTACGACGAAAATGTTTTCGAAAGTTATTACATGATATTTCAGTGTTAAAACTACATTGACAAGTTAAAACAATCTAACGCATGTACGATAAACGTTTCGTTACGGTTTTTTTTCTTTTATTCTCTTTTTTTTTTTTTCTTCTTTTTTTATAGAGACAGAGAAAGAGTGAGAAAAAAAAATCTATGGAAACATCAAACTATAAATTTAATCGTAGAAAGAATAATATTTTCGTATGCGTCTCTCGCGAAAAGAAGAAAAAAAAAAAAAAAAAAAACGTTTGTTTATCGACGTATTTATTTGTTCAGTCGCGTATAAGTTACAACGACAGTATCGTTTTTACGGAACGAACTAACACGTACACGCGTTTACACGGACCAGGCAAAACTATAAAAAGCGTGGCGTTAGAACAAAAACCAAAAGGAATAAAAAAAAAAAAAAAAAAAAAGAAAGAGAAAACAATAAAAAGCAAAAAGAAAAAGAAAACAATAAAAAAAAAAAAGAAAGAGAAAACAATAAAAAAAAAAGAGGCGATCTCGCAATTACGGCAGGCATTCCCCTCGTCACCCCTTTACCATTCGGGTCAAGAGTGCGTTCAAATACTCCGACGAGGCACAGCGCGCTTTTAATATCCGGTTAGTCGTATTTCGTTGCCGAGTTAGTTAGTCATCTCTCGGTCATTTCGAAATAAAGAGAGAACCACGAAGCGAGATACGGGAATGCAACGACACCAGTTTTACGTTATTGTCTTGTCGAGAATGGAAAACATCTACTAAGTTTCAAAGTAATTTCGATTCTCTCCGAGAATCGGAGGATGGGTCAATGGCCTTTGGAAAAAAATCCAGAATAGACAAAATTCTACGGGCGAATAATGTCTACCTGTGTGTTATAAAATTTAACGGGTGTATACGCGGATGAAAATGCATTATTGTACATATAAAAGAGAAACCTAGAGGAGAAATGTACAGGAACGAACAGATTTTCTGTGACTATCTACGTTTCTTATCAATCGGCCATCGAAATCGAATAAAACGAGTTTTATTTCTACGACATGTATTATACCTTTCCTTCTCTTCTCTCTTTCTTCTTTTATAGGATAAAATATTGGATTGTAAAGTTAGTCTCTCTTTTGTTTTTGTTTTGTCTTCTTTCTTTCTTTTTTTTTTTGTTTCGTTCCTTTTTTGTTTTGCTTTTTATTCATCACAGAAAGAGAGAGAGAGAGAGAGAGAGAGAGAGAGAGAGAAAGAAAGAAAGAGACAAAAAGACGACGCGGCTATAATTTCGACGGACGTAGGAATATCATCGTGGTTCGCAATGGCCGAGCACGCGGAAACGCGTTGCGTTATCGAATTCCATAAATTCCAGCCTTATTACCGTTCGCGAAAGCGCCGCATGGTTCGTACGAATTAGAACTGGCTTCGGTTCGACCAAGTTAGATAGAAAGAGAAACGTGCATAGAGAGAGAGAGAGAGAGAGAAAGAGAAAATAGAGAGCAGAACGTTTACGTAGTAGTACGTAACATGTACGTACGTAGTACGTACCGCGATATGCCAGTGGTATTAAATATTTTATTTCGTATTGGCTATAGACACACTAGCTCGGCACGCGTTGGCATAATTTCAACGAATACGATCCGCTTCGATCGACGATAATACCACGGTGGAACGCGCGGAAGAAGAATTGTGCTGAATTACCCGCTACTTTCGACTCAGAGTCATTTACCAGCGCACTCCTCTTACATGGTTTCTTTTTCTTTCTCTTCCTTTCTTTCCTTCTTTATTTATTTATTTTTTTTTTTTCTTTATTTTCCTCCTCTCGCTTTTACTTTTTCCCTTCCATCCCATTTTTCTTTCTCTTTTCTTTTCTCTTTTTCTCTTTCTTTTTTTTCGCGCGACCCTTTTCCACCATTTCGCTCTCATATTTCTTTCTTCGCTTAGTACCATTTCGAGAGTTTCATTAGTGACGTTGAAACATCGTACGAACGACTCGAGTGAGTCTTTTTCCGACGTTTTATGCACAGCAACTTTACAGCGTGTAACGTTCACACCCACCCCATCCTCTCTTATAATCTACCAACCCTCTCCCTATGTATTTCCTAACTTGTTTTCATTTTATTTTTAATTTCCAATTTTTCGAGCTATTGTATTATTCATGAAATGTTTTTTTTCATCCTATCTAGAAATGGAGTTGCTAACTCTTTTTTCATTTTTGTTTCGTTTTCTTTCTTTCTTTCTTTCTGCCTTTCTGCTTTTTTCTTTTATTTGTTGTGTACGTTCAGTCAGAGAGAAGAGAAAAAAGAAAAAAGAAGTAAAATTTTCTGCTTTATCATCTCCCTCGTGTTTTACCATTTCCTTTGGTAAATAGATCATCGTAGTGCATTAGTTGGAGAAATTCGGCTAGGAAATGAACTAACGCGAGAGAAAAGGATAGGAGATGTTGTACACTGACCTAGAACTCCGAGCAGCGTGAAGAGAATCCTCCAGCTGATCCTCGGTACAGCCATGATTCTTCCTTTCTTCTTCTTCGTCTTCTTTTTTTCTCTTCTTTATTTTCTCACCAACGGTTTAATATTATCTTCTTTCTTCTTCTTCTTCTTCTTTTTTCTTTTTCTTTCGTTTCTTTCTTTTTTTTTTTTCTTTTTTTTTTCTTTTTTTTTTTTTTTTTTTTTTTTTCTTTTTTTACCAAGCGAAAGTAATCACAGTAAGCGTCTCATGTGGATAAAAAGTACATATTTTCTTCTTATTCTTCGACGTAGTATTATTTTGCCACTTTAGATTAACACAAAATAGGAACGTTTTATCCGAAAATAGAAGAAGAGGATCTTCTCGCGTGACAATGAGACGTCATCGAACTGTCGTTTCGATATAGACGCATCGTTCTTTTGAAAGAAAGAGAAAGAGAGAACAAGGGAGAGTGAGAAAAAGGGACAGAAAGAGAGACAACAAAAAAAAGAAAAGAAATTCTTTTCACGTTTGACACTTCACGACACCTTCGATAATTCTACCTTTCTCTTTCTCTCTCTCTCTCTCTCTCTCTCTCTCTCTCTCTCTCTCTCTCTCTCTCTCTCTCTCTCTCTCCCTTTTTTTTCGATCGACGTTGCACTGAATCCCCTGAGAGCTTTTATTTTGTAACGCACTGTGTGTATATCGAACACTCGCGATAAAACGATCGTTTGACCATTCTATCGATCGTTCATTAACACGACGAAGAAGGTGACGAGCTTTTATTTTTTTTTCCTATTTTTTTTTTTTTTTTTTTTTTTTTTTTTTCTTTAAAGAGAAACAAAGATAGTGAAAGTAAAAGAGAGAGACAGAGAGAGAGAGAGAGAGAGAGAGAGAGTGTGAGAGTGAAAGTGAGAGAGCAAGTAAGAGTGATTGAGAAAGAGAGAAAGAAAGAGATGGAGAGGGAGAGAGCTTTTCCCGATCAATTTCTTCGATCGATTCTCGATCACACTCTAGGATAATAATAAACCTCCGTCTCCTCCTACTCCTCTTACTCCTCCTCCTCCTCCTCCTTCTTCTCTTCTTGTTATTCTTCTTTTTCGTTTCGTCAACAAAAAAAAATATCTGTCGAACGCGCGCGAAAATTTACTATCGAAGGAAAGCTCGAAGGTGTCACTTCGATAGTCGGCGGTTAAGTGCGAGCGTGGAAGCTTCGACGTGGATTCTGCGTTGTGTACGAGACGAAGAGGGTAAGAGTATTGGGGTAAGAGCGAGAAGGAAAGAGAGGGGCGGTACGCGCATGCCTCTGGCAAAACTTCCGATCGAGTTCGCAAGCTCGCGGGCTTATTCTCCGTTCTACCTTTATACCAAGCACATCGCTCTAACTCCTCTCAATATCTTTATTATTATTATCATCATCATCATCATCATCATCATCATCATCATCATCATCTTCTTCTTCTTCTTCTTCTTCTTCATAGTCTTCTTCTTCTTTGATTATCTAAGAAACTCCAATCTTGTCAACACTTTGATAAACTTTGAACTTTCATTTATTCAACTACTTTTAATTTACCAATCAACCCGGAAAGCTTTTCTACGTCTCGATAACGCTTTAGTTCAATATTATCAATCGATACGTCTACTCCGATCTCGATGTTCTTTTCCTTCAAATTTATTTACATCTAATATTTATATCCCACATAGCTCTAGGGAATTTCTTTTCATTTTCTTTTTTTTTCTCTTTCTTTCCTTTATTTTTTTCTTTCTTTTCCCTTTTCGTCCCTTTCCTTTTTTCGTTTTCTTTTCTTCTAGCTTTTTCTTCTTTTAAATTACTTACTTGCCCGAAGCCGTCCTCGTTGAGAAGACGTACACTGCGACTGGCAGTTTAGCGCGAAATCATTTTACATCGTCTGGAGTTGATCGACGATTTAAAGCGCCAAAAGAGAATATTTTGAAAATTTAATTTCGTTCCTAATCGTGCTTCTCTCAGTTAGAACGAGATATATCGGAGAGAGAGAGAGAGAGAGAGAGAGAGAGAGAGAGAAGGGTGGAGGGTGGAGGGTGGTAGCATAAGTTTGAAAGTATCAACGATCGAGAGTCGGGTGCTTTGATCGACAGCATCGGGAACGAGAATAATTTCAATCTTAGTTTTCTTTCCCTTTTAGTAAAAAACGAGAGAGAAGGGTTTTTTTTTTATTCCCGATGCAAAATGAAAACTTGTACCTTCAGTATCGCTCAAATATCACGAATTTCTCTTCTTTTCGTACGAACGATTTTATTTTATCATTTTCTCTCGCACGGACCATCATGATTGCTCTCGCGGAGTAAAATGATTTGCAAAGAAAAAAAGAAAAAAAAAAGAAAAAGAAAAAAAAAGGAAGGAACACGAAAAAAGAAAAAATTGAAAAAAAAAAAAAAGAAATCCATTCGAACAAATCGTGAGACGATAATATTCCGATCCTCGAATTCGATTTTCTTTCTAGGCTTTCGACGACGAATCTATCACAGTCGTTGGTAAGATCGATCGACCTCTCGGCACTCTATTCCCAGATTCACTTTTCTCTCTCCCTCTCTCTGTCTCTCTCTCCCTCTCTCTGTCTCTCCCTCTCTTTCTCTGTCCCTCCAAGCGGCACGTTCCGCGCGTACGCAAGTCAGAAAGAGAGACGAAGGAGACAGAGAAAGAGAGAGAGAGAGAGAGGTAGGGTCCTGTAGGGTCTTGGGCAACGCGCGATATTTCAGCTGCGGCGGAACAATGGCCGAGCTTAGTACGGGCAGCAGTATCTAATGGGTTTCTTAACGTAGTGGGTGTCAGCGTTTCCATGTCGCGCGACAACCATTAATATGCCTACCGGGCCGTGCAACGAGCACGGGCTCCAGGCTACCGTGAAATACTGGCGTGCATTCCATACTGACACTTTCCTACCGTTTCGAGTACCGTCGCGTTGCCTCGAACGAACGAACGAACGAATTGCGACCGTCTAGGATATAACCCTTTAAAACCGACACTAGATTCTCTCTCTCTCTCTCTCTCTCTCTCTCTCTCTCGCTCTCTCTCTCTTTTAGCGTCCATTTACTATCCTAAAGAAATCAAAAATTGTAACGTTCGAGAAATTTTTTTCCATCGATCTAATTCTTTCGATAAGAAAATTCACTCCTAATCGTCGAAATTAATTTTTTTTTTTTTTTGTTTCTTTTTTTTCTTTTAGACAAAAATTGAATATTAGGATAATATTCCTTTTCCTTGTCCTATCTACGATTTTAAGCAAATCAAACGTCTAGAAATTCCAACGATAGTTTCCACGTTTCTCGTATCTTGGAAAATTAATTATTAACAATAAAATATTGTTATTACTTTCTAGAGAGGAAAAAAAAATATGTATGTATATATATATATATATATATATTAGTATGCAATTAATTCCTATTATATATCGCAGAAATGTGATTTTTTCATATGAAACTTTTTCTATTCAGATATTTTTTAAATGTTCTTTTTCTTTCTTTTCTCTTTTTTTCTCTCCCTTTACGTACAACGTTAAGCAACGTGTAAAGGTAGGAGAAGGAGCAGGAGGAGGAAAAGGATGAGGAGGAGAAAGAGGAGGAGAAAGAGGAGGAGGAGGAGGAGGAGGAGGAAGAGAAGACGACGACGCGGACGTTGAATCGAAGCAGCCTGCTGCAGACTCCGCATCCGCGCGCCGCCCGGCAGACCGTAGAATTGTCTGGCATTGTGCTTGCAAATCAAGCGACCCGAATTTACATGAGATTTATGGCATTCCGTTTGCCCGTCCCTCCTCCTCTCTCTCCTCTCTTCCTCGCTAGCACACTATGCCGCTCGTCCAACCACGAAACCCTCCGAAGCGACTTCTCGGATCTCCCTTCAACCCTCGACTCTCTCTCTCTCCCCTCTCTCTCTCTTATTTTCTCTCTCTCTCTCTCTCTTACACAGTTCTCAACCCCTTACGCGTAATACACTGCTTCAGGGCGAACTCTCTGACTATATCCACCTGCGTCGTTCGTTCGTACGTACGTACATACTACGTACCTCTTCTCTTCCTCTTTTCTAATCGCTCCTACGTGCGTTGGCAACGTTAAAAGGGAGACACGCGGACCTCCATTCTATAGAAAGTATGTATACCTATTCATATGTAAATATATATATATATATATACATGTCCGAATCCACCTGTCAAAATCTACTGACGTTTAATATCACTTCATTTCAATTGTAAACTTTTAAGAAAACATTTAGAAAATTTTTTAATAAGATCATAGAGATCTTAGAGAAATTGATAGAGAATATAGTTTAAGTCTTTTCAGATCAATTGATATATATATATATATATATATATATATATATATATATAGTATTAATAGAAAAATATCTAGGGACTCTAGGATGAAACGTTTATTTCATAAAGTCACGTAAGAATTGTATTTTATTAGGTCAGATACGTTTAGATTTTGTAAGTGGATCGATATAATAAATCGTGTATATTGCTAAGTCGTTAACAAAATTTTTGAAGGAATCCGAGCAATCGAAAGGATCGTTTTCACGAGGATCGAATAATCGTTGAACTTTTCTGAAGAAGTTCGTCGATACTTCTTTAACCACTCGAAGAGATTACTTTCTTCGACGAAGGATCATTTTTCGAGTTATCTCTTCTTCACGTGGACGTAAGGCGTGCTTCTCCTCTTCCTTCTCGGACACATCTTACGAATGGCTCTACAAGTTTGAGATTTTTCTTCGAATGCCTCGACAATGGTCGGTTCCAACGTTCGTGGAATAAAACGTCGTGAGGTACGAGAACGTCGAGAATCCACGATGGATTTTCGATTTACGTTACATTCATATATATATATATATACATATATACACACGTCAATGTAAGAAATTTCAAATTGCTTTGAGCATTATATCATGACTCCTTGAAACTTTTCGACAAATTTATTCTATCATCGTTTCTTTATCTTTTATCGGGACGATCTCATAGCTTATTTTTTTTCTTTTTTTTTTTTTTTTTTTTTTTCATTTTCATCTCTTCAGACATTTCGATCTTTTTAACCTTCGAACGTCTAACTGGAAAAGGATTTATTTACGGGTTTTAATATATATATATATATATGTATATATATATATATATATATATATATATATAACAAAACGAAGAAGACAAAAGTAAACAGTAAAGAGTGTTTAATCTTCCGAAAGTTTCGTGATTCAGACGTTAAAGTGCAATATTCTCGCGATTATTAGTCTTCCTTAGTCTTCGTTCAAATTGATTCGCCGTCTGATAAAAATAAAACCTCTAATTACTAACTGTATAATTATCTTTCATTTCAGTTGATGAAAATTTTTTAGATTTAACTTTTCTCTCTCTCTCTCTCTCTTTCTCTTTTTTTTTTTAGACAGAGAGAGAGAGAGAGAGAGAGAGGATGACGTTATCGATATCACAGTACAAACGATAGCTACATTTGTTTAGAAAGATAAGCAAAACTTTGCTCGTCCATCTACTTCGCTTCCAAAGGTGGAAGAAAAGGAGTCTGGACCAGTTAAAGAAGGAGAAAGAGAGAGAGAGAGAGAGAGAGGAAGAGAAAAAGAAAGATAGTATGTAGTTACGAAGAAGAAGAGAAGAGAAAGACGTCGAATAATGGCAGGAGACGTGCAAGGCCAACGTAAAAAAGACTTGGAAATAACGGCTTGGCGGGATCCATGCGGCAGATGCAGCTGCAGTAAAAGGAGTTGAGAAAGATGCATGGCTGTTTCTTACCTTCTTTGCCACTGCATTCACGCTGGTGCCATCGACTTTTATTTTTTCTTTTTTCCTTTTTTCTTTTTCTTTTTTTTTCTCTTTTCTTTTCTTTTTTTTTTCTTTTTTTCGTTCAAGTCTCAACGTTAGAAAATCATCGGTCTCTATATTTTATCTTCGATCTTTCTTTTATTTTTCATTTCCTTATCTTTTCTCCTTCCTTTTCGTTCTCTCTTATTATAGATCATAAGATTTAATGGAAGAATTGAAATGCGTAAAGGAACCATTAGGTTGACCTTATATAGTTCAAGTATGCACTTTTACTTAAGAAAAATCTTTTCAGCAGTGCATAAACGTAGAGCCAATTATATTCTTGTGATTACCCGAGCATGTACGAATCTTCAAATAGCGAAACGATACGGTCCATGAGTTTTCTCGTAATCGCTCATAAATCGGTCCGACCTTGATCGAGCTCTCTCTCTCTCTCTCTCTCTCTCTCTCTCTAAAGAGAATTTACTAGACAAGAAAATTTACAGAAGAAATTGCCGATAGAGAGAACAGGCAGACGTAACTTTTATCATCGAACGTCGTCCACTATCGTAAATAAAAATCCGATCGAAAAGATAGAAAATGTTAGAAACAAAAGAACGAAGAATATATATATATATATATATATATATGTCGACGTCGTGAGACGTTAAAAGCACTTCGATCATCTTCCGACCGCCGTAACGTCGTCGACACACGAAGTAGAGAATAGAAAAAGTGTAGAGAGAAAGTAATAAAAGCGAAGGTATCGGTAAAAAGGCAAAAGCTATTCCCTAAACGCGAACGTGAGCGCGTTTGTCTCTTTGACCGATTATCCGTCCGGCTAACCGTCAGGAAGGCGACGTCGCCATGTATCGACGAATTTGTTTGAGAAACTGAGCATCGAAGAAACGTGAAAGACAGAAAGCAAAAAGAGAGGGAAATGGAGAGACAGACATAAAGAAAAGCTTCTTCTCTCATTCTAACCACTTTTCTATATATCTTTTTCTCTCTCTCTCTCTCTATCTCTCTATCTCTCTCTCTCTCTCTCTATCTATCTCTATCTCTATCTCTCTATCTCTCTTTCCAAGAGTAAACGCGTGCTGGCAGAAACCCCATAATATCGATGTCTTCTTTCCGTCAGAAGTAAATAAGACAAAGAAAAAGGATAAGAAAAAGGAAAAAAAGAAAGAAAGAAAGAAAGATAGAAAAAGAGAAGGAGAGAGAGAGAGAGAGAGGAGGGAGTTTATTGAAAATACCGACGTTAGCGTGGCTCGTTTAAAACCGAGGCAATACCTACATATTTTCATAGGGCAGGGCACATGCGCACGTGTTCCTCTTTACTCACAGTACCGGGGGACCGAGTAAAAAGCTCGAACGCATAGCCGCAAGCTTTTTCATCCTACCTGATTCGACCGATCCCAGAATACATATACACGGTCCTGCGATTTACGTATGGCGACTCGATTTTCTCGTTGAATCGTTCTTCCATCTTCTCTCTTTCTCTCTCTCTCTCTCTCTCTCTCTCCAACGTTTTATCCTTCTATCGCTTTACTTTTTTTTTTCATTCGAATTTCTAACGAGCCTAGAATCGAAATTGCACCAATTGGATTCCGAAGGATGTCGAGAGGATTTTCGTGTTCCGGTTAATCGTACGAGAAAAGGAACACGACCGAAATAATAGATTTTAAAAGAGAATTCGATAAAATCTCTCGGTCGTTTATGTATTCTCTTTATTTCATTCATTTATATGATCAGCTGTTACATATACATATATATACATACATACACGGACATACACAAACACACACGCCAATTGTGCTATTACAATATTAATAAAATCTTTTATTAAACGTATATCGTTATTAGAAAAATTGAAAGCGAAAGAGGAGAACGCTCGAATGATCGAACGATGCAAATGATCTTCGTATTAGATTCGAATGTAATCATTATGAAAATCAAAGAAAGAAAATAATTGCACTAAGATATATTTCAACTAACCGGTTAAACCACACGCATAGATTCTTTCTTATCGATACTAAAAAATACGTACGTACGTATTCTGTATCGTATCGTATGCAAGTCATCTATGTGCGTATATATGTAAATGCATACGCAAGCACGTACGGTCGAGCGACTAAGCGTAAAGTTCATGCATTTTTCAATGGTAAAAAAAGAGAGAGAGAGAGAGAGAGAGAGAGAGAGAAAGAGAAGATTCATATTATTCTATACTTCTACACAAACTTAAATTTATCTCAATCTGTTACATACAGGCGTTTGCTCGTTCTCTTATTTTTTTTTTCTTTTTTCTTTTCTTTTCCTTCCTTCTTTGCGATCCCAGCATTGTCTCATAGAAACGTATATTAATGTTTCCTGTCGTCTTACATACATATATATATATATAGATATACATATGCAATAAAGAATGAAATCAGGTCGAAAATAAAACGTATCATTTCCTTTTTTTTTTTTTTGTTTTTAGAAAAACGATGAACTTGTCGTCGGTTTCCCTCCTAACCGCAGACACTTTCTTTTTCCTTTTTTTTGTGTTTTCTCTCTCTCTCTCTCTCTCTCTCTCTCTCTCTCTCCTTTGTCTCTTTCTCGTTTCATGTAGCGATCTTCCGCGATGTATAGATATATACTTAAGGGCGTAGCTTGGAGCGAGCAGCCGGCTTCCTTTGGCCGTCGGGTCGTCGTTTAAAGCGGAACACCCTGTATACGTGCTGCTAGAGAAGTACATGTTGGAAATACATTCTCTTTCTCTCTTTCTCTTTCTCTCTCTGTCTCTCTGGTCGACGGATTCAATGTTAAAGGCCTTGCGAAGGGAACGACGGACTCACTCCCTTTCTCTTTCTCCCTTCGCAATTGTCAGACCCTTCCAAGGAAGAGTTCGACTCCTGTAATTATATCCATCCATTAATTAGTGAGAAAAACTCTTTCCTCGTACGATGGCCTTCCTTCTCTCTCTCTCTCTCTCTCTCTCTCTCTCTCTCTCTCTCTCTCTCTGTCTCTCTCTTTTACATACACGAACCCATTGCACATACACGTACAAATATATACATAGCACAATTACATAGAGTAGTCTTTCGTACCTTCCTTGTTCCGGTGTCAAAGACATCGAGGGGATTTCGGGACTCCAAGGAAAGTGCTCTCTTTCGTTTGAGAGTATAGTACGCGTGCGTACGTACGCAGAGTTCAGCAAAAGTTGAAGAGAGAGAGAGAGTTAGAGAGAGATAGAGAGAGAGAGAGAGAGATAGGGATAAAGATAGACATAGAGGAGAATGACATACGAGGCTGTAAGACGAAAAGAAGATAGGTACCTTCGTGTAGTGGCACTTATAAGAAACTTTGTAGCTTCATGGCAAGATAGAAAAGGAAGATGAGAACTCTCTCTCTCTCTCTCTCTCTCTCTCTCTCTCTCTCTCTCACATACTCATACACATAGTCTAACTTCGATAGTGCCTTGTCTTTTGGATTTTCTCGATTGGAACGAAAGAAGAAAATATTCTGATTTTTCCAAGGATTGCGATCGGATTATAAGTTACATATTTTACTGTTTATTTTTCTTTTTCTTTTCAATCTCGATAGATAGCTACATATATATATATATACATATATATATATATATATATATATATATATATATATATATATACAGATACGTTTCGTTTGGAAATACGATAAACAGAAATTCAGAAGTTAGGAGATCGAGAACGAGAGAGGACGCATCGAACGCGTTCCAATAATTTACGAGTTGTCGTCGATTCGCCAACGATTTACGGTGACCCGCGATAACGTCCGGATTACAAATGCTATCTCTTGGCGATCTCATTTCGTATGGAATACAGGATGATTAAGCGGTAACTGCTATCCGAGAAACTTTAATTGTTTCGGCTAGTTTAACGCCAGTCTGAAGGTAGATCCGTAAACCGAGAACAAACTCGTTTCACTTTGAATTCTCTTCGATACTTCCGTTCCGAGTGTAACGGGAGAAAGAGAGAGAGAGAGAGAGAGAGAGAGAGACACAATGAGAGAGAGACAATGAGACAGTGAGAAGACTCGTTTCGATCTTTCTACAATTACGTTACGCTTGAGATTGCACGAAAGCGTCACACTGCGAAACGTTCATTCGGTTTTTCTTCAGCCCTTAAAAGTTATCATGAATAATATCGTAGGAAAACTTGTTTAATTTGATGAATAATAAACTTTTAATCATTGGTTTGAATTATTAAGGATAAAAAGTAACTTTTTCTCTCATTTTAATCCAACGACGAAATAAATATTTTTCGTAATAAAAGTAATGTCGCGATTTGCGTCATTATATGGACAAAAAGAGACAGATGTGTATGCGAACATACATATATACGGACATAGAAATAAACGGACGGACAGACAAACAGAGTGAAAGAGAGAGAGAGAGAGAGAGAGAGAGTTTAGACCAACGTCAAAGTAATTCTAGGAAAATGTAAAAGGGATACACTTACAGTATATCGCCATGAACGATAAAGGATTGCTCCCAACAACGTCGCGGATATGTAACGTTAATGGAGCGAGCGTGTTGTGTTACGTGTCTTGTATTAGTAGTAGTACGTGGTATTACGATGGTATTGGTGCCGGCAGTCGAGTAGGGGCTCGTGCAGCACGCTCATTGTCAGAGAGAGAGGAGAGAACGTGCTTTGGTTCCACTCTCTTTCGTCGTCGCGATTGCAAGCCTTTGTATCGTAGATGTCGACGACGATCTCGACGAACGTGTGATACCCGACAGTTGGAAAGCAGCCGTTAGGACGTGGACGACGACTTTGACAAAAAAAGAAAAAAAAAGAAAGAGAAGAAGGAAAAAAGAAAGAAAGAAAGAAGGAAGGATGAAAGAAGAAAAAAAAAAGAAAGTGGAAAACAATGAAGTTCGAGAAGAAGAAATGAAAGGCATTTGTGCAATGGAGAAAACTTCCGTAGGACAAAAAACAATCGTACGATGTCAAATGTTATCAAATTTTTTTACTTTGTCTTTTTTTTCCCGATCGTTCCTTCAAATAATTTGAATCTCCGGTTCGACGATTTGTTTTTTTTCTTTTTTTTTTTTTTTTTTTTCGATAAAATGTATTTTCTTACGTCGATCTAGGGAATTTGTTTTCGATCGAAAGGCTCATCCATTTACATTGATTAATTCTTTTGTTTACACGTCGAGAAATGTTTAAACCTAGAGATAAAGAAAAAGGAAACAAATGTTCGATAAATTTAATTCACGATGTACATCAAGAGATGAAATCTTTTTTTATTAGATTCCCCCATTCGTGGGCGTTTGCGTCAAACCTTAGAGACTTTTGCGATCAGTTTCGGTAAGACGCTTTTAGTCGATCTAATGGCTCACCTCGTTATCCACCACTTCCTACGTCACATGACGCAAGGGCCATGAAAAAGGGTTCGATAAACGATATCTCTCTTAAATTTTTCGTGCACGGACGATCACATTTGTCGGGAATAGATGTTATAAAAAACATTCAATTCCCTTTAAAGTGAGATCAACTTTCGATATAATAATCGAAAGAATCAAAATCAGGGTTCATTAATTAATTGAAAAGATTTCGTCTAGATGAAAGTTAATAAACGATATTGATATGAATATCGTAAAAAAAAAGAAAAAAAAAGAAAAAAAAAAAAAAAAAAGAAAGAAAAAAAATTCATCCCCATTGAATTCCCAAATCGATAGTCAGGACATTCGTCGTATGAACGAGCATCGACCAATAAAGTGTGATGGTAAAGGGGATGGATGGCGGGGAGGGGAGGGGAAGGGAGGATAGAGAGAAGGGAAAAGGTCGAACGAAAACAGCCGAATGATTTTCGTATCCTTTGTCGTCTACGCGCTACGATGTTTGCGAAATATCCCGAGCGGCTCTCCATCAAATTATTATAGAGAACTCTATCTATCGCGTTATAAATGCTCACCGATGCGTAATTTATGCGAAAGTAGTCGATTCGACGGAGAGCCATATCGATAATGAAATACATGCGGTTCGGTCGCTTGCCTCGCCTCACCTCGCCTCAACGAATAGAGGAAACTTTTATCGTTTCTGCGCTTGTATTCTATCTCGCCATTGTTCCATCGTCAAATTAGTATATTATCCCTTTATATCAAAAGCTAGCACGCTTTGCTCTCCTTCCTCTTGCCCCACAATCTACCTTTTCACCTTTCCTCCCCTACGATAAAACATGTAACCAGTTGATATCATGAGGAATTGAATTCCTTTCTTGTCATCGTAGATTGGACATTCGATCTTGGCCACGTTCCTAAATATTTCACGTTCTATGACTTTCCTTTCTTTTTCCTTTTCTCTCTCTCTCTCTCTCTCTCTCTCTCTCTCTCTCTCTCTCTTTCTCTTTTTACTCCCCCCAGAGTATTTCATTATGAAGCTGAGATGACCGTAAGAAGGGATATTAATAAAAAAAAAAAAAAATTCTAATAAATTGCAATGGTCAGTTAATTAAGCACGCCGGGTATGTATACATACTTGAATAATAATGTTAATCGTACAATAAAATAACGTCTACGTTGCAGTATTTAGAATATGTTTAATTAAATTTTTTACGATCCTTTTGTTTTTTGTTTTTGTTTCTTTGTTTTTTTTTTTTCGCCTTTTCTGAGATCCCTTTTTTTTCGAACAAAAGGAAAAAAAGAGCAATAAAACAGTAGTACATACTTCTCGTATAATTTACTTAATTAGCAACTACTATCTAATTTTTTTGCTTGGTAAAGAAAAAAAAAGTTACAAAAAAAAAATAACGGTGGATGAACCCCGAGAGAATTTGAATTGCGCAAAGAGATCCTATCTATTTTTTTTTCTTTTTTTTCTTTTTCTTTTTTTTTCTTTCTTTTTTTTTTCATAACGAACACAAGATTAACAATGTAAAATATAAAAACTCGTATAAGTGAAACTGAACGGAAAAAGCACAATTTTTTCATCGCGTGTTTAAATAATGAGATAAACACTTTGTTTAACAGGAATAAATGTAAATAGTACAACGATTTACTACGTATTTATTTTTAAGTATTTAGAAAGGAAAAAGAAAAAAAAAAGAAAAAAAGAAGAAGAAGAAGAAAGAAAGAAAGAAAGAAAGAAAGAAAGAAGAGCATTTAAACGTAACAATAATATAAACAATATTTATGATCGTTGTGGAAAGAAACGATATTAATTTTTATTTATATTGTCGATAAGTCAATGATTACTTTAGGACGATTACTCTCGCGGCGTTTGTTTATCAATATCGAACACGATATTTAAAGGTTCGTCATTGGTAGGTCAGCCGAAGTTAGTAAATTTACAAAGCCTTAAGGCTCGATGAACCAGCCGCCTCAGTCGTCTCCGTTGCCTCTGCCGTAGCTGACGCCGTCGCTGCCGCCGTCGTTGCCGTCTTTGAACTGATCTCACCGAGGGAGTATTGAATTTGCATGTTATTCGGTGGCATGTAGTACCGCGATCCCTTGTGAACTCTGAGCGAGACTTCCTTCCTTCCGAAGCAAGCTACCTACCATCCAGGTTAGGATATCCCGGAAACGAGAACACCCATCCAAAGGCGCTGCCTTTGTCACGCTCGCTTGGAGTTGTCTCGTCGACGGTGACGCCTATTCTCTCTTTCTCTATCTCTCTCTTTCTCTCTTTATATCTATCTGTGTCCGTCTATTCGTGTCTGCCTTTCTCTTTGTTCGTCCACTTCTTCGTAATCTATATTTCTCAATCTCTTAGACAACCTACTATCAAAAAACTCCTTTATGTTATTCTTGAAGAATTATAATATCGTCTAAGATTAATTATAAATAATAAAAATCATTAATTGTTCGTAAATCATCGTTAAAATCATCGTTCGGCGTATATATTTACATATGTATGCATATATTCATTTATTTACTTTCAATTTTTATCGATAAGATTATAGGATGCATTTGAATGAAGAATATGTTTATGGGAAATGGAGATTGCATATTCCTTTTTAATCATAAGCATATATCGAATTATTAATTCTGTTTCATTAATCCATAGTGACATTCGATAGCAGTAGGATACATTTGCGTCATCGTTGATTATTAAATACGACCTTGTCAGCGTAGCGGTTATTTTAAATTGCTGATTCGTCTCAAAAGAAAACTTGTCGATCTTTCACATATATATATATATATGTAACTATCTATCTCTATTTCTTTTCTCTCGAAGTGAATTTTATTCAGTATATCGTTTCTATTTCGTTATTTTCTTTCGATAACGATACCAACGACGACGACGACGACGACGACGACGACGACGACGACGACGACGACGACAACGACGACGACGACGACGACGACGACGACGACGACGACGACGACGACGACGACGAGGCGATAACGACGACGAGAAGGAGGAAATCACTGGACAATTTATTCAAAAGCATGAAAGATGAAATACCGCTCGGCAATTTGGCCGAATCTCGTTGGAGTCGGAAACGTTATACCAAAGAGGCACGTAGCATAATTTCTAAGAGGATCAACGTTTGGGACCAAATATACCAGCTGTGCTTCGTCTTGTCGATCCTATCTTCTAATATTCGTCTAACAACAACATAGAGACGCAAAGCGTTTTAGTTTCATGGTTCGAATATCATGAACGATAAATGTCGTATAATCAGTCATTACTGATTTTGTATTAATGGATCGATAATGTTTAATATAAATACATTAGAAACTAATTCAATATTTAGTATTTCTATATTTGGATAGAACAAAGAGATTTATTTATTATACTTTTTAATGGATCGATGCTAGTTTCTATAAACAAGAAAAAAAAAATAACTAACGAAGCGAAATAGATCTAGTAGAACGCTTACAATAGCGGAAAAGCTTTTTTCGGAAGAGTATAACTAATCGTATCAAACTTATATATCTACTTACATGAAGAAATCAATGGTCGATTTATAGTCGACCTTTTAGTCTCGAATGAGATTTTTCGAATATCAGTAAAAAAGCAATTGAGAAAAGATAAAAAGGAACGATGGTTATCTGTATAATTGACAAGATGATACAAAGTCTGACGAGAAAATGTAATGGTCTATAGACCGGTTTTAAAACTAGAAAATTGCACGTTCGTGCAAACGAAGAGATCGATCATTTCCCCGTGTCTCGTTTCATGCAACTTATTACTTATTATTTCATCTACGAATGTCTCTTTATTTTATTTTATTTTATTTTATTTCTTTTATCTTTTCTTTGTTTTTCTGCTTTTTTTTAATTTTTTTTTATATCTTTTTTTTTTGTTTTTTTATCTTTCGTACCTTGTCTCCCTTAGGTATTCTATGTATTTTTTTTTCTTTTTATATTGCAAGTATGAAGAACGAAGGATGTATAACGAGCAGCATCATCACCCCTTTGTCAGTGATACTCAAAAGTCTGGTATCGTGTTTTGTCACGATCTCTTCCTACTATATGGTGATAAAAATTTTCTCGAACTCTTTAAAGTGATATAAAAGGGAGAACGGTCTCGAAAAGAGAATGTGTCATTTCTCTAGATGATTCTAAACGATTAATTTCAATCGTATACCATCGCGTTCTTATTCACATAGTTGACGATCGTGAGAGATTCGTGAAAAGACCCTTTCGAAGATGATGGATCTCTTTTGATAACCATACCCTTCGCCATTTTTGCCTTACCTTCTTCTTCGTCTACGTTTTCGACTTCGTCCTCGTCCTCGTCTTCGTCTTTCTCTTCGTCCGATCGACTAAACTCAGACTTTAAAGGAATATTGGCATGCGAAATAGATGAAGTTGCGTGTATTTTCCGATACATGGACAGCATAGCAATTTTGATGAAATAGAGCAATATGGAACGGGATATGGGTAATCGATAAAAAAAAAAAAAAAAAAAAAAAGAAAAAAAAAGAAAAAAAAAGAAAAGAAAAAATGGCGATATAAAATTGATAACAGAGTTTATTGAACACACACGCACATGTGTGTGTGTGTGTGTGTGTATATATATATATATATACAAATATCGTATAATTAATAAAAAAAGCGACAATTAAATGCATAGATAAATGTACATAATCATTATATTTATTTTGTCAGTTTATAATTCGTAAGATTATTATGATTAAAGTTCCAAAAGTCGCTTTTCAATATACGAAAGTATCATAAGAAAATTTTTAAATGTTGGAGACTTAAGATCGTCGTTCTTGCGATTCTGTATAATATATATATATATATATGTATATATTATATATGTATATATTATATATATACAGGAAGGAAAAAGAGAGTTGTTGTCATTGTCGTTCCCAACGTAGTCGTCGTCTTATGCATTATTCAGAGTTGCTTGGGAAGAAAGACTCGTCGAGAGGAACCACGATCCTTCCTTTCCCTTTTCTATCTCTTTCTCTCTCTTCTTCACTTTTTTCTAACCTTCCGCTCTTTACGTCTTTCAGGTAAAAGCAAAAGATGCATGAGGTGCGTGCGGTAAAGCGCGTAAACATCAACATACGAGGTCGATTGAGCAACAGAAAAAAAGAGAGAGAGAGAGAAATAAATACAGATAGATAGAGAAATAGAAAAGTCACGTTTGTATCATCGTCTCTTTGACTTTTTATGTCTGTTTTCAAAAAAAAAAAAAAAAAAAAAAAAAAAAGAAGAAAAGGAACGCAAATCGCGAAGATGCGCATCGATAGGAGTACTTTAATCTCCCTACGTCGTCTCATCAATGGAAAATGTAATATCTATATTTACATATATGTATATATGTATGTATGTATGTATGTATAAATACATATAATAAGTAAAGGGTGAATCGAGAACTATCGTCATTTGATTGGATATACATTTTTTATTTATCATTTTTCTTTCTAATATATTTGTACTCTTTTATTTTCCTTTACATTCATCTTTACATTCAACACTTCGTAGGATGGATGATGTGATATATTCAAAAGACTATAATATACAAAATCATATATCATTTGGACGTTGGTCGTTCAATCACATATATATATATATATATATATATATATATATATATATATACATACATACATACATACTTATATCGGAGATGTATAAGTAAACAGATACACGATCATTGTGTGCCAGGCTGATAGAAAATCGAGTTAGGAGATAGAAACTCGATTAGCCAAATAGGATTTCGGATGAAAGAGACACGTGGAAAGCTTCGGATCCAAATATTGTGCTTGATCAAAGACAATCGAGCCGTAGAACCAATAAGCGAGTGAACTTTTCGCCGACCAACTCTTTTCGTTTGGAAAAGCACGATCGAGTTTCAGAAAAAGAGAGCGAGAGATAGCGGGTGGACGGGTGAGTTGGATTGGGCAGGGGTGAAGCGAAAAACGTACACGAGAAACGTGCTATAGTATCGAATTAATCGTTTTGTTATCTTTCTCACTCCTATATACATACACACATGTGTGTTAACACAGACAATTAGATGTAAGTGAAGGTACTGATCGATATTTCGTCAAGGTTTTTTCAACGAACGCTTCCTTCCCCATCGAATAATTGTTTTTTCCGATTCGTTTCGTTTCTAATTTCAAGGATACAAACACATATTATACATACAGACATGTATACAGACATATGTCCAGCGTGCGCAGTAATTTTTGTCAAGAATAATTAAAAACGATAGCTCCCGATGTAATTACATATACAGTTTGTTATAACGTATGTATGTAATTACAAGTGAAGAAAAATACAGTAGTGAAAGTTATAGTTGATAGGAATGAAATTAAATGAAACGGAGTATTTACATCATCTCGCGTTTGCTTATAGGATCGGTTAGCAATCTTGCCGTGAACGTGATTTTATCTACGTTGTGACGATGAGTAGTTCGATTTTGATTAAATCTAGAAAAATTTACGATATCTCGTTAGGAACGAATAGATTTTTCTTTTTAATTTTTTTTCTTTTTATTTGATACTTCTTGTTCGACGATCTATTTTTCTTTTTTTTTTTTTCTTTCTTTTTTTTTCCTTTACCAGTCGAAAAGGTCAGGAAAAAAAGAAAAAGCTTTGGCGAGACTGCGTTCGCGGGACGTTGCGCCATGGTAATAACGAGAATAAAAAGAAACGAAGGAAAAAAAAAAAGAGAGAAAAAAAAACAAAAATGAACGAGCTCGCGACAAACGGCGGCGCAATGTTATTCGTGGTAATTTGAAAAATTTATGGAAATGGAGTCCGAGCTCGTCGATCGAAGCAATTAACGACGGGGCCATTGTACCGCTAACTCGTTATGACTAGGCATATCACTACCCACCATGTGACCCAATTTTCCAACATTACATTAATATTGTGACGTGGTTTGGAAAATTACTCTTTTCCGGTTGGCTTGACCAGCGTCCGCGTCACCGCGAACACCCACCGATGACTATCGGGACGAGTTCCACAGTTTTTTTGTTTTGCTTTTTTTTTTTTTTTTCTATTTCTTTTTCTTTTTTTCCCATTAATCCATACCTAAAATTCTCGAGTTTTTGATTAAAATCTATATTAATAGGTACATTTGATGTATTCTATCATAAGCAGGTACATTAAGATCCAATATATCATACTTTTTATTAATAAAAATCATAATTCATAATTCCAAATTTTATTATCTAATTAACTCATTGAATATAATAATAAAAATGTTTATAGGTAGATCTGAAACAAATATAATTCTCTCTTCGTCCATCTCTGGTCTATCAGCATTTCCCATGCCCTCGCGATCTAACGATTTCATTATTGTGGACAATAAAACTGATAAGAGCGGAAGTTTAAAAACCGAAGGAAAAGTTTTCCAAGGTGTTGCACGAAAATCCTTGGTGCCACGTCATCACCGTAACGACGTTCCCAGAGGCTTTTCTTTAAAGGACCCAAACGGATGAAGCTTTTGAAAAGTTCTTCTTTTCCTTCTTGAAAAGTTCTACTGAAGTATACGATATCTCGTGGATTCTGCAAAGTGCCGGAAGAGAGAAAGAGAAGCGTTAATGCTTTCTTCTACCGAATAAAACTAATTCGTTGTGCTATTATCTTCTTCTTCCTATTTCTCCGGTGTTTGTGAGAAGGGCTCGCGTTGTATGATTTCGCTATTCACGTAGCTGCTGGTGATAGTGCTGCCGCTACCAACGCGGCCGCCGCCGCCGCCGCTGCTGCTGCTGCTGCTGCTGCTGCTGCTGCTACTGCTGATGCTGATGCTAGTCCGCAGGTTCCGCAGTTAGATTAGAGAGAACGACTCCCTAGACATCTCTTCGTTAGACTCCATCGTAGCCGTTATCCTTCCACGTGATACGAGAACCGAACTCTCTTCACTTCTCCCTTTCTCTTCTCTCTTCTCTTCTCTTCTCTTCTCTCTATCCTCTGTCTATCTTATCTACTTTCCCGCTCTCTCTCTCTCTCTATCTTACTCTCATCAACCTTCCTCAGAAATCCTCTCGAGTCTTCGATCGATTCGCTTCTTCTCCTTTCGTGTCACGCTTCGACTCCTGCGACGAGTAGCGCGTGAAATTTAACTAAACGAATACGAATTCGAGATCCCTATCGATGAAATTTAAATCGTGATTACCTAGACCATCAGAACTTTCTGAATCGTTATGTCTGTTCAATGAAATTCTTTTATCTTTTCTGTTTTATTATTTTTTTCTTTTTTATTTCTATAATAAAATCATAAAAAGAGAGGATCAATGCAATTTTCCTGTAGAGTTTGCAACGATTGAAATGGACAATAATTCGAAGCGATAGATGTCCAAAGAGTTTTAAACATCGTCGACGTATACTTTCGTATTAAAAAGATTTATGTTCTAGCGCTTACCAAAGTAACTTCTGCATTCGTATTCACGTCTATATTCTTGTTGTATTAAAATGCATAGAATGGGACGAAATGCACGGCCACGTTCGGAAATTCTATGCGGTGGGTGTAACAAATCTTATATGTTGCTTTAATGCTGCCGACGTTAAAAAGGATTCGTATTGAGAGAGTTAATAAGAAAGGCAAGTAAAATTATCTGACAACAGATTCTGAATCTTTACATATATATATATATTTTTTTTTTGTTTTATTTTTAACACGATATTAACGAAGTTGAAAAAAAATGTAGGGAAAGATTAAAGAGATTGATCCATCGACATTGATCTGAGAGTCGGAGATCGAAGTATCGAATCCTTCTCTCTCTCTCTCTCTCTCTCTCTCTCTCTCTCTTTCTCTTCTTTTTCTTCTTCTTTTGGAATTGACGAAGAGCAAGTGGTAAGAGAGTCGATCACGTTGGGACGGGAAGAGACGGGACGAGAGATCGCAAAGAGAGAAGGACACGATGGGTAGTAGTGAGTCTCGTCTTTAGGAATTCTTCGCATCGATGGACCCAGAATGGAAGCAGAAGCGGGAAGGTAACCAATGTAGATAAGCCATCCAGTATTCGTGCAGCTTTAATTACCGGAACAAAGTTTCGACCCGATTGGAAAAGTTTCGACGATGCCTGCATACCTGATCGGGCTAGCACCATCGACTAACGAAGAGAACGATAGAGAAAATGAGAGAAAGAGAGAGAGAGAGAAAGAGGGATTGAGAGAGGGAAAGAGAAAGATAGATAGATAGAAAGTGTAGAAGACGAGTTGCATTCCCTTCTCCTTCCATCATGGTCTTATCGTCGTTTCGAAGACCTCTTATATCGAATCGTTCATCATCGACGAACCCTGAGTTACCTCGAGACTGTCCAGCGACTTCCTCGGATTTCATTCGTTAGATGAAAGACCCTTTGCGAATTATTTTAATGGATATCTCCTGTATAGGATGTTTCATATTAACCGAAAGGGAGATACATCTAAATATTATTAAAGATAATACATATATATATATATATATATATATATATATATATATATATGTATATGTATAATATAATTTTATTGATTGTAATTCAGAGATCATAATTATTAATTTGATCATTTTGATATTGTTACCCTGTATCAATAGAATCACCACCCAAATAACGTAAATTAATTTCTCCAATTGTTTAATATAATATAATTCGTGAAATTCAAATGAAAAATATAAATATAAAAAATATCGTAGAACAGATGTTGCAAATAGAAAGGACGTCTTTCAGATGGCGATTATAAGATGTCAAAAGCATACTGATGCTCTTTATAAGGACACCACTCGCATGTAAGTCTGTCGTAGCCGACTGAATAAAATGCAGCAGATACATAAAGGTAGAAAAAAAGAGAGAGAGAGAGAGAGAGAGAGAGAGAGAGAGTGGGAGGTGGAGAGGAAAGAGAAAACAAGTTTACGCGTACGTAACGGATCGAAAACGCACGCGGCTTCGCGTTGCTGCCTTTGCAGCGAGAGGGACACGTGTTTCCGACAGGCAATCTTCCGCCATAAAATAGATGTCGTCGTGCTTTACGGGCAAGCGCCCCCTTTAGCGCGCAGACGCTTGGCACTCTCCCCTTTATGACGTTTGCATAGGGTGATTTTTATAGCCGACGCCCTCGTTGAAATCCTCGATTGAACGAGAAAAATCAATTATAATGATCCGACCATTTTATTTTCAATTTTATTTATAAGTAATAATTTTAAACGTTTTAAATTTAACAAATCTAATCGATATGTATTAAATATTAAAAATATTTATAATTACGTAATCGTTGATTTTTAATAACATCCTTAGGAATTTATTTTCTGAACGAATATTAACCGATATATGATCAAAAATCAGAACAGATAGTGGATATACGTATATGTAGGATCATATTCTGGGATTCGATCAAAATTTATAGACGAAGAGGATGGAAGACAGAGAGCATCATTAGGAACTAGAATCCAATTGACAACCGCAAGGGTACCTTCGAATTGATTCGGACTAGAGGAGAGCTTCGCAAACGTGAATCTAGCTTCGCCTTCGCTCGCTCCTGGATTGTAGGTACACGTCAAACATCGGGTAATGAAGTTATAGTAGGTATGAGAAATCACCCTAGTTACGGTATGTCGCGGTCAGTTCGCGCATCACTTACCATACAGTCAACATCCGTGCCTAAGCATTGTCGAAGCTGCGTTGTAGTATCATTGTATATGGTGTCGTACGCTTAGAGGATTAGGACTAGTGAGCGTGGAAGATCGTCGATTCTCGAGAGAGAGAGAGAGAGAGAGAGAAGGATCATTTGCAACGTATTTAATTGTTAAAGCATGTTTCGGTTAACAGACGGACAGACAGACATAGGCAGAGAGAGAGAGAGAGAGAGAGAGAGAGAGGAAATGACAAATGACCAATCACTTCATAATCTCGTAAATTGGTCGGGCGTTAGTTAAAATACCAAAAGCGAGTGTTGTCAACATGATTGAGATCCTTTCATCTTGAAAAGAGTCATACATCCTTCCTTAAGAATAAATTAATAACAGACTCGACAGATTTTCAAATTTGGAGAGAGAAGCGGTAGCACTCCCTTGGGTTCATTTAAATCGACATAAATCACGAAGGAAACAGTCAGCACGCGAGTTTCAATTTCGGCAAATACTCAAGATAGGTATATATAGTAGCACTATAGTAGGAACTAGAGGTAAAGGTAGGAAGATCGTTCCGCTGACTGTGCAAGTTTAACAAGTGTCGAAGGCATTACGGCGTTTCGAGATATCATTAGCGAGGCAACGGCCTAGAAGGATGAGAGAGAGAGAGAGAGGGAGAGAGAGAATGTGTGTGTGTGTGTGTGTATGAGAGAGAGAGAGAGAGAAGGAAGTGTAGTCTCTTTGAGCTTTTGCTCGATATATAGATAGCCGCATCTGCCACTCGGGGAGCCCTTCGAGTTAATAAGCGCCTGAAGCACCATCAAAATTTGTGGCCCTTGCTAGTGCACTGCTAGTACAGCAGCAACCAACAGAGGTAGTGGTGCCACAAGCGTGCTACTAGTATGCCATCGGCAACACCAACGTGCAAACGACGAGCATTTCTCTATCCTCTTCCTTCTTTTATCCTTCTTCTTCTCCTTCTTCTTTTACATTTACTTCTCTCTCTTTCTATATTCTCTGTTCCTTCGAATTCCCATGTGATACGCTTATAACACTACGCCACAGACCGGTCACAGTATATCCTCTTACCAGTCCTTCGAACTTGTTCGAGTAGCTACGTTTAAGTTTACTTGGACGATATCCCGCTGGGCCTCGATATCATCCGTTATTAGAACATTAATCTGAAATACGCTATAGTAGTGCCAACACAATCATATATTATCTGTTTGACGTCTTAAGATAGCTTTCTCAAGTATAGTAGACTTTGTTCATCTCCATCATTTCTTTGTCCTTTCGTTATTCTTATTCTATTTCTTTTTCTTTTACTTCTTCTTCTTCTTCTTCTTCTTCTTCTTTTTCATTGAGTCTCTTAACAGATCCTATCGATCTATTACACGATGTTAAAGGGAACAAGCTCCTTCGACAAGAGTTACCAAGGGTTTCGATCTTCCTTGTTCGACATGCTGCTTTATCGTTTAGTTCCAACTCTGTTGATCCTCTTAATCCTTGTAAGTCGTGTAGATCGAAAACCAATTACCTTTAGTGATCACGTCAAAATATTAATTACTCATAATAATAAAGATCTGTTTCTGAATAATCGTCATAATCGATTCTTAATCGCTCGATATTTCTATATTGATATTAAAAATATTTAGAATCTTATCTGAAGGAATAAAAAAAACAGTCTCGAGAAGCTCGAGAGATATAAATAAGACAACGAGAGACAACAAGATAATTGTCTTGACCGTGAACATGTTTGTTTCTTTTTTTTTCAGAGTTTAAAAAGAGAGATAGAAAGAGAAACACGTATCTCTTACGACAGACAGGTAGACAGACAGACAGACAGACGGACGGAGAGAGAGAGAGAGAGAGAGAGAGAGAGTAGTATTGTCTCCCGACAAAGTACGAAACCATGAATCGACGAACCGTGACGAAGACTTCCGGTCACACGGCCTACACACGCACGGAACCACGGGAAAGAAGATAAAGGAAAGGTCGAGCGTGCGGTGTGCTTAGCTCTTTACGTTCCTTTAGACGAGAGTGAATAGTATAGCAAGGGGAGGAGGAAAGCAAATGGGCCTCGATCAAATACGCCTTTTATCGTGCCATTGTCCCGTGAAAATGCTACTTTATCGCAGCTCGTTGAATTCTTCGATGATACAGCTCGGTGGAGAACGGGGGATTAACAACCGCGTATTCGTCCACTGTATAATATACTCCTATTGAATGGAAAATTGTTTCGTCGAGATCGAGAAAGAGGAAACTTTCCGGGATGAATTTAATGGTTCTTGCATCAAGGTGATTGTTTCGTGGGAAACGATAGACAGGACCAGGTAGGTATCCCATCTATGTATATCTTTGTCGATTGGATTTTCTCTGGGATTTCATTTCGAAAGAACAGAAACCATTTAACCGACCGAAATTTCCTCTGTGATTAAAATAACCGTAGAACGCGAGATGATTTGATTTTTACCGATATGCATGTACATGTATGTATGCGCGTATATAATATATTTTGCTTTTGATAAAAGCTAGGAGGATGGGAATTTTAGAGAGAAAACAAATTGATTAATCGTTTTTATATAATATATTTACATATATATATATATATATATATATATATATATATATATATATATATATACATACACGCACATGTTTTTCTTTCTTCTTATACTATTTTATTGTACCGTACTTCTTTCTCTCTCTCGTTGCGTTTTCATGTGATTTATTTTCTTTCTTTCTTTCTTTATCTTTTTCTTTTTTTCTTTTTTCTTGTACTTTGCAATATGTAAATCGTATAAGAATCATCGCCGTAAACAAAGGAAAAAAGGCAAAGCAACGGCATGCCCCAGGTACTCTCATTCGAGACCTCTGAGAGTTAGCGAGCGCGAGAGTCGGAAGTGGATACTAAGAAGACGGAAGTCAAGCATTGGCCAAACAACGGAAGGGCCAAGGGATGACGCCGGCTTGTCTCGAGCCGGTGTATCTCGACTCTTTCTCCTTCGTATTCTCTTTTTGTATCGTTTTAAAAGCATCTTTTTCCTCCTCCGTCCGTCGTAGAACGTTTCAAATCTTTCCTCGTAAAAGATTATTATCTTTTTATTCGCTCGACAAACGGGCTCTGAAGCTTTTCATCTTGAAAAATAAAAACAAAAAGAAAAGAAGGTGACGATTTATTTGTCGGGATAAACGACAAAACGTTTTCCTTTATATCAACGCACAGATTTCATTAACAAATTTATCTGTCAACTCGTTGGTCTCTCTTTTTTCTTTTTCTTTCTTGCTTTTACTTTTTTTTCATTTCATTTTTTTTCTTTTTCTTTTTTCTTTTTTTCATTTTTTTTCCGGTGCTCTCTTCTTTTTTTCTTTATTATCTTATGATTTCTTTAGCAATTTTCATTTCACTTTGTTACGGTGTTGATTCTTGAAAGCTTTGGAAACTTCCGAGAGGTGTATTCCATTTTCTTTAATCCGATGATCCAATCTCCGGGAAAATCCTTGTAAAATCTTACATTGTGATTTCTACGTCGTGATATACATTTATAAGATTTTTATTAAAAGGAAAGTATAAGAAAGGTTAAGGACACGAAACGTACAACGGCGGTTCTTAAATTTTTTTCACGAAGAAAAATTGATTAGGGCTGAAGAGACTCTCGATGGGAGACTGCGTTCGTATTTTTTTTTCTTTTTTCCTCGATCGTTATCTCTGTCGTATTTTTAGATCTTAAATTTCATATCGGTATAATTTTATTTTAGTTATTCGTTTCTTTTTCATCGGACAATTTCTACGAAAATGAAAACGAAAGAGAAAAGAATTATGCAACGATGTAATAACATATGCACGATACCATCTAATATTGATCGATAAACTTTCAAGTTATATATATATATATATCCAGAAATAACAGTATCTATGAAATCTATATTTTGTGACTTTACTCGATACGATTGTATCACGGTAAATATGACTTTCGATCTCGAGAAGGCGACGAGAATGATGACAAGTAGAACAAGAACGGAATTCACGATCGAGATCGATGTTCCTCGGTTTCCTTTACAGAACATACTACCTTCGCCCCTTGTCACGGATCACGTAATAATTTATGATATGGCTTCGTAATGTCGGCAGTACGTCGCATAATTCAAGGCTACGTTAGAATTTCTCCTATAACAGAATTATTGACAATGACAAAAAGAAAGATACAATTGTAAACAAGGAAAAAGAAAAAAGAATGGAAAGATAGGGAAGACAATTTTCTTCCTTCATTCGTCATTCATCTTTAATCATTATTATTATTAATCATACTAATCGGAAGCATCGTAAACATTTCCATTAATAGTATTCCATATGAACGTATTCCATAGAGGAAAAAATGAAGGAAGAAAGAAAAATATTAATATTAAAATTAATTCGTAAAAACTTAGTAGTCTAAATTTCGGTGCAATCTTCCTTCGATGTAAGGTAAGAGTCAATAAATTTTAGTCGATATAATGCGTGCCGTTAATAATTATAGAAAAATCTCACGCAAAGTTTCTATCACAGTCCCGGTGAATTTAACGCGAGATCGAAAGAGATTTCTGCTGGTGTAACGTTGGAGGAGCTCGTTTTCATGATCGCCTACTGCATAATTTAGGTCGTAAATGGTTGTGATTGTATCGCGATCGTATGCGAATGCTTCTCAACATTAAACCACGGATACGTGTTTTCCTCTCTTTCTCTCTCTTTCATTTTATAGTATATATGGTTTTCTCACGAAAGGCTAGAATAACGGAAGCTCTGAGAAAATTCAATATATGAGCACGCGAGGCGTCGCTTTGGCCGATAGTTATTGCGAATTGATTTAAATTGCACAAGGAGGGTGGAACGCATTTTTTTTCCTTTTGTTTTTTGTTCGTTCTTTCTTTTTTTTTTTTCCTTGTTCTTTTCTTCTTCATCGAGAGATAATATTCAATAGTTTTTATTTTCAATTAAAATCGGGCTAATCGACCTGACTGAACGTCGCGTGTATGCGATGTCACGATCATATATAGAAACATGTTCAAAGAGTTACTTCCTCTCTTATCTTTTGTATCTTCTCTTTTATCTACCAATAATCTCTTATCACCGAGTCAAATGGAACACGCTCGAAGTCATTTTGTACCGTTTATTTCGATGAGTTTCACTTTCCTTTTATGTAGCTACATATCTTCTGTGATATATCATAAATCACTGTGATAATAATTCGATCTGTTACACATTGTAAGGAAAGATCTATCATAAATTATTACGGTCAATGATGTGTCATTTTGCAAGAAATATTATATATCGATATATGTGTATACTTATATCCACGTACTCACATATATTGTGTATATATATATATATATATCTTTAGAGAGCATACGATTAGTCCTCAAGGAGTATTCTCTGAAGTACATTAAATTTTACTATAATCCATGATAGGATATTAATGTAATTTACACAGAGGATATAGGTTTATAATCAATCGAAAAAGAGATTAAGTTTATCACGGATTAAGCGAAACTTTACTGTCCAGTTTCTTACACAAAAATAAAAAGGAAAAGAAAGAGAGGGACTACTCGTAATACGTTTTTTTCTCGACACACATATTTTAACCAGCTTTATTTGCTCGACGCGTACTTAACGGGACTTTATTCGAGCATCGGTACGAGCTAGTTAAATCTGCATTTATTTATGCAACTTTTTACTGTTTCATAATATCTACGTTATTAATCTGAGATAAAACAAAATCGATATGTTACGTTTATATATATTTGAGAATTTTATTTTATTTCATCTTTCTTTTTTTTTTTTTTTTATTAACAATCAATGTGGAGATTATATTTTAATTAAAAAGAATTATGGACGTAGGTAAAAGAAAAAAAATACATATATATATATATATATATATATATATATATATATAAAAGGAAAATAAATAAAAATTACAAACAAACAAGAATGACGTAGATAGTACATAAGTGCGTTTACGATCAAACAGAAATGTTATTCTCCTTCAACGCGTTAAAAAAGGGAGTTAAAGATCCGTAGAAAGAAAACAACTAGGGATTTAATAATTCGATAGATTGGCGATCAGGGAAGCGTGGTGTTTTAATGTAGGCAACGGTTTTCCGGCTCTCGAGCGTGTCCACAACGGTCGTCGACGGATGTCCAGTAACACGTGGCGGTTAACAGGTGGCAAGCATAACGTTTGGCCGCATCCACGAACGTTACGTTCGTTTGTTACTACGTACGTAGTAGCCTAAGTAGATTCCTTAGTTTGGTCGTATGTTTGAGTCTGTGTGTTGTCTGTACATTAAGAGTCAAGGTTCGATGGATACCGCTGACCCTGAATCGAGTCAGAGAACCATGACGAAGAAAACGAATGCCTCGTAACACTTCCTCCTAACTCTTTCTTTCGTTTTATTTTTCTTCGCTTTGGTTTGAATCATCCTAATACATACATACATATAACCCTTTCTCCACTTTCTCTATTATTATCTATATCTTATATTTTGTAAACAATTCTGTCTTTCGCGTTATTCTATATATTCGTCCATGCCATTTGTAGTTTCTATAGGCCGAATCGAATGATCGAACCAAACTGGGAATACACTTGTAGAACCCTTTTGAGACCCTCTTTATTTCTCCATCTCTCTTTTTCTGTAGGACACTTCAAACATCTTCGCAGGCAGAAATTGAAAGGGAATATTATCGACAATAATAATGATCTCGCGTTGGAACGATTTTTACGAGAGAGAGAGAGAGAGAGAGAGAGAGAGAGAGAGAAAGAGTGAAAGAGTTAAAACGTGAGTAATTAAACTTTTCCTTTGACAGCACTTGACCCTTTTGTCGTAAGGATTACAACAATTAACAAATGCAGTGAAAAATAACTCGATCTTTTATATATATATATATAAGATAGAAAATATCTTTATATGGAAAGATTATAATAACAATTTTTCATAATTCATAAGGGGAATCATGTAACAACGGATGTAACATTTTACACATTAAAACGACTTGAAAAATTTGCCTAAAGGAAGGAACGTCAAAAGATATTTTCGCACGATTGAAAAGCGAGTCGAGCCTTGAGGCTTTTGATAATTCGTAGTTTTGCAACGACTACAGAGAAATCATCGATTCACTTTTCTTCCTTTCTTCCTTTCTTTCTCTTCCTTTATTTCTAACATTCTTTCTATCTTCGATTTCCGTCGCGACGACGTCGCCCAGGACAAAGACATTGTCAGTGCGTGCAAGATGAGAATAAAGAGTCGAGAGAGAAAGAATGAGAGAGGAGAGGAAATGCGGGGGCGGTGGTGGGGCGAGGGGCTAGGAGAGGGATTGTGAGAAGAGATTGGTGGGGGGGGGTTGGCAGAGGAGAAGCTCGAAGAAAAGAAGAAGATAAAGGATGGAAGAAAGTCTGGGAAGGAGAATAACGTTGAATTTAAGTAGACGCCCCTGGGGCCTCGTTTAATCATTTAATCGACTCGACGCAATGTCCATCCGTTTTTTGCCCTTTTTTTCCTTTTCTTCGTCTTCGTTTCCCTTTCAACGAACCCGTGGTGATCCTAGAAGCCGCTTGTGTAATTACTTCGACATCGGGGAAGAGAAAAGTTTTATATTAATGTTGCAATTTTTATTATTTCGTTTCTTTTTCTCTTTCCTTATTTCCTTCCTTTCTTTCTTTTTTTTTTTAATTTTTTCTTTAGGGATTACTACGTGCATAATAATTTTAATTCGTTTATTCTTTTTTCTTTCCTTCCTTTTTTTTTTTTTTTTTTTTTTTTTTTTTTTTTTTTTTTTTACTATCGCCTACGTCGTTTAGATCTACAATACGAATTAGGTTTTTGGATTTAATTATTTCTGAAGATGTAATTTATTTGATAAAATTTGATAAAAACTTGTTGAAAAATTAAATGATATATAAATCTTATGGATCATTTCATTATAAATTTATCAGTGTTATATAGTTCATACTATCAAGCATAGATTTAGACATATATATATTAGATCGTAACATAATTACTTTTAAATAAATTAAGGTTTATTAAATGAACCAGGCATGGAACTGTCTAACAGAATAAGTATTATGAAAATATCTTGCAAATTATTTAATCCCACAATTGATATTTTATACTATTAAGAACAGATTTGTAATTCAGCTATTCTTGCATATCAGATATATATATATATATGTATATATATATATATATATATATATTATCTATCTAAAAAAGTACTGCTTTAGGACAATTATATTTAAACAAATTAGATTGACACAAAAACTTAATTCAAATACATATATACTATATATATATATATCTTTCTGAGTCATTATTATATGGCGATTTAAATGAAAAAAAAAAAAAGGAAGAGAAAAAAAGATCTCATTTTCGTGTTAGTTTCTCTTTGGATGAACGAAACGAAGCCGTCGAAAGTCGCGCCCATCTTGTCCACGATATCGTCCGGATATTTGTTCCGGACAGAGACGACGATATTCAAATACAAGCGGCCGCCGGTTGTCGGAGACTCGAGCGTCTCTCGAGAGCACCGCAAACACTCGAATACCAACGGATCGATGGGAAACGTTGCATTCACCGTGATAGTGAAAGATTCAAAGTGCATAAATATCAACTCCTCTCTCTCTCTCTTCCCCCTCTCTCTTCCATTCTTTCTCTCTCTCTCTCTCTCTCTCTCATTTTCAGTCGTGAAATCGCGAGTCCACGCCGTTAGTAGAGAGATCGACGATCAAAGCGAAATGAGGATGGCGACGAGCATAGGCGTTTTTTTTATGCTCTATACGCTACAACGTTCACGAGTACCATCGAACATCACGGATTGTTTCTAGGAAGCACGTTCGAGAGCAATTACATCATTCCTGATATATACCCGTCTTGTTTCTGACACTGTTCGTACACAAAACTCCAATCGAACGAGATAGATAGATAGATAGATAGATAGATAGATAGATAGATAGATAGATAGATAGGTGGATAGAATGAGGGAGATAGAAAGGGAGAAAACTACCAGCCATACCTTTTGTTCTATCAACGTTTTCATCGTTTATTTCTACGTACGTACACTAACGTAGATAGTAACAAACCCATTTCGAATTGTTCCGGTTAACACTTAACGAATATAAAGAAAAATCGAGGAAAATCAAAGTACCCGCGGCGATGTATGTATCCGTATATAACTATGTATCTACGTAATTTCATTAACGTGTTGTTAATAACAATTCATGTGGAGTATATATTCGAAATGTAATTAATTACTTTTGGGTTAATTTGAAAATTAATTTAATAGTTGATATTACTAAATTTGACTTTTCCTCGAGGGTTGGAACTTGATATTTGTTTAAAACAAGAAAAAGAAATGGAAAGAAAAAATGAAAGGAAAAAAAACAAAAAAAAGAGAGAGAAAAAAGAGGAAGAACTTATATATAATTGACGATGGTCGAAACGCATTCTTTTTGTCTCTCTCTCTCTCTATATATATATATATATATATATACACACATATATATCTCTCTTTCTTTTGTTTTCTCACATTCACATTTTTATAGTCATTCTGACTAACAGCAGCACGACGGATTACAGAAATGAAGAAAATGGGGAAACGCTCCGAGCGAATAATAATTCGCCGCTAAACGTGGAGAAAACCCGAGCATGGTCTGACGTTTCCTACCAAAGTACAGAGAAAAATAGAGAGAAAGAGAGAGAGACAAAAAGAGAAAGAGAGAGAGAGAGAGAGAGAGAGAGAGAGAGAGAGAGAGAGAGAGAAAGAGAGAAGGAAAGTAATAAGCGTAGGAATGGTCCAGGAAATATACCCGTCGAAATGTCATTTCTACGACTTATCGAACCAGTCCCACTATTCGAGAACAAAAATCGACTTGTTCTTCTTTTATCGACATTGTTCGCCGAAATTGAAATCGTTTAAATTATCACCTTGTCAAGCTGACACATAGAATATTTTTATACTTTTATCGAAATTGAAATGGGGATAGATAGAAAAAAAAAAAACAAAAAAAGAGCAAGGAAAAAATGAATTGAGGAATGGTACTTGTATAATATCACGGTATCTTTACTTTTTTGTATTTTCTTTTTTTTTTTTTTTTTGTTTTTTTTTCTCAAGATATTATACCTCGTTGGCACGATACCAAAGTTCCTAAAATGATCGAGCGTATTAGGCAAGAGTAGATAGTGTCTCTATATCGATCACGATCGAGAGTTCTTCCAAGAAGAAATTTCATAATTAAATATAAAGTTGATAAAACAGAGACGATGGATGATGGCGTTTAATAAATTTGTAATATTTAAGATTAGAATGAGAATCTTAATCGAAAAGAATATCTGGATTCATTAAAAAAATGTAAAAGACGATATATATATATATATATATTAGTGGAGATATTTTGGGACAAATTTATTATTATTATTATTATTATTATTATTATTATTATTATTATTATCATTATCATTTTTCTTTGACATTGAAATTTGTTCGAATAAAAATTAGTAGAGGTATCGAAGAGAGCCGATAAAAAGTCGCGTAGAATCGAGCTTGCTCGAAGGTATTCGCTTTGTCGTTCGAGCGAACAGTCGGAAAGAAATTATTATCCGACAGGGAAGGAAGCAAAAGCAGAGGTAGAAGTAGAAGTAGAAGTAGAAGAAGAAGCAAAAGGGGGATGCGAAAATCTCTGTCCGGAGAAAAGAAAGAGAGTGGTCGAAGGAGGTTAATGGAGCGTTGCGAGTAGAGAAACGATCCATCGACGTGGCGCGACTCCTCGTCGACTTTTTCTCGCCTCCCTCATCCTCCCTCATCTTCCCTCATCCTCCCTCGTCCTCCTTCATCTTTCTCCTCATTCTCAACCTCCTATTCTCCTTTTCCTTTTAAGAAATAATTCTACGAGCTGGACTACGAGAATTATCGCGTTTTCCTGCGACACACACACACACACAAATATTATATAAGATCTTTCCATTTATTCAATCCGTTCTAATTTTCTTATGAGTTTATTTTCTAATGATCTCATTTTTTTCTGAATTTTTAAGAAATAAAAAAATGATTTTAATCTTACTACCTCTATATAAAGAGATATATATTTGAATTGACTGTCATTATATTTTTGCGATTATCTCCGCTTTTAATCTTCTTCTGTGAAATATTTCCTTTTTTGCTTTGCAACTGTTCAAATCGCTTTATTCCATTTCATAATTTCGATCTTGCTGCATACGATTCATATACAATTGGTTATATAAATTATGATTAAAATTATCATTATATTTTTGTCGTCGATATTACATTTCGAATTTTTGCTAGAAATCAAAGCGCTTAGTTCCACTAGTTATTATATTTTCTTAGTGTTTCTATGGATACGTTTGCTAACATTCGTGAAAGAGAAAAAGCATCGTGAGACGAGACATCCGCATAGACCCTTTTCCCCAAGAGCATTCTAGCTCGATTAATTCCGAGCGGATAATGTTTCGACAGGAAAAGAAAGAAAAGGAAGAATAAGGAAAAAAGAAAGAAAGAAAGAACGAAAGAAAGAAAGAAAGAAAATAAAAAGAAAAAGAAAATCACTTTTATTTCGGTAAGCGATTTTGACGAATCCCGCTTACGTGGCGATAATTCACGTGGCTTCGTTTCACGTCCGTTAAATCTCGTTATCTGTTTCCTATAATTCTTTAGCAGATCTGATTAATTAAAACGGGCGAACTTATTAATTGGATATACCATCGCTGTGCGGCGAGACTCGTTCTATCTAGTTATCATGTTGGAACATACGAGAATATATCGCAGATAGATAGATAAAAAAGAAAAATGAAAAATACGAGGGAAAAGAACGAAGAAAAAAAAAAAGAAAAGAAAAAAAAAGGAATTGGACAAAACTCACGAAGAACGAAGAAGAAAAATCACATAATTTCGAATACATACGTGAATTCTTTTTGATTCTTTTTTTTTTCCATGGCAGGGAATTAATTAAATTATCAACATATTTCTTTTCTATAAATCGAATTTGTAATACGTATAGTTAAAGAAGTATTAGTATTATAAATATTATTAATAGAAACAAAAGTATTATATGAAGATCTAATGTGAAAAATTAATGCGATTGTTAAATAACAAAATGAAACTTAAATCTATGATCAAAATTAACCGGGGTTCGTTTTGAAATCCTTTCATTGGTGATCGATATCGACTCATGAGAAGAAACGAGAAGATTATCCATCGAGCTTATCGTCTTTCGAGTAAGCTAGAGAGAGAGAGAGAGGGATCGAACGATCGATCGATCGCAGAAGAGGAGAAACGTTGGAGCTTTCGATGAAGATCGAAGATCGACGTCTAGTGTGGCCAAATCGGCCTCGGCTATACGTCGTGTTGTAAATCTTCTCTCGCCAATAAAGCACTCCTGAAGCCGAAAAAAAGGTCGAAGAGTGCAAAGAGTTACGAGGACGTTGGATTTTCGACGGTGGTATCGTTGCTGCTCGTTGTGCAGAATTTTCAACCGATAGATAGCTTGAAACAGAAAGAGAGATAGAGAGAGATAGAGAGAGAGATAGAGAGAGAGAGAGAGAGAAAGAGAGAGAGATATGATATAAAAAAAGGAGATAGATTAACAGAGAGAGAGAGAAAGAGAGGGAGAGAGAGAAATAGATAGAAGGATAGTCTTTACCCATTTCGCCTTTTAATTGGGATTTTATACGACGAATTAGACTAAAAGGGTATCCTCGGCACAATTTAACCCTTTTATTTCGTACGACGAAAAAGAGAAGGATGAGGAGAAGAAGGAAGAGGAGGAGAAAGAGGAGGAGAAAGAGGAGGAGGAAGAGAAGGAGGAAGAAAAGAGTTAAAAGAAAATCAGCGTTCGACGATCGTTTGCGTTACCTCTACGTTTCCGGCTTTTGTGGAGAAGATGGAATACTTAAGGAGCATTTCGTATCTCGTTTCTTCCGTCCTTCATTGTAAAAGTGAGAGAAAGATGAAGATAAAGAGAGAGAGAGAGAGAGAGAGAGAGAGAAAGAAGGAGAGAGAAAGAAAGAGAATCACGCAAACACATCTTGGTCTTTCCCATCGAACAAAGCTAGTGGCGTCGACTGTGGCTTTCTCTTTCTCTTTCTCTTTCTCTCTATTTATCTATCTCTATCTTCTTCGCTATCTCTTAATGGATTTACGACGAACGATTCTTCGACGAGTAGTTCCTCTCGTTCGATCCCATGGAAAGTAGAGACACCACTTTACTACTGATTCTTCAATCTCTTACAAATTTAAGAGGAAAATAGAGTATCGCTTTCAATTATCTATCGATCGACTATCGAAACTATTATTACGCTTTTCATTAATTTTAGTTAATTACGTTTGAAGTATTTAATAGAATATTTGCTTAAAATAGATTCTAATTTCTCTGGTGTCCGATCATTTAGAAATTATTAACTTTAATCTCGTACATTCGCATAATACTCGATAGGAATATTTCTTTATTTTATAATATATGTTCTCTTTATCTTATAAAATAATTCCTAATGCAATTTTTTTTTCAAAAGATATATATATATATATATATATATATATATATATATATATGGAAACCTGAGATCTTATCGATCAGAAAAATCGTCATTCTCGTTAAAATCTTCGTTATCTATTTTCTCTCTCTCTCTCTCTCTCTCTCTCTCTCTCTCTCTCTCTCTCTCTCTCTCTCTTTCTTTCTTTTTCATCCTCTCTTCACATTTTATCCGATTTTAAAATAGTTCATTTTTTTTCGTTTCTTTCTTCCTTCCAATATCCCATAGCGTCGATACGAAAAATAACATCGCTATTTGCTTTCGCGAACGGACGAACTCTCATTTCGGATTAAAATCGAACAAACGTTTGTTCGGACCGTAGCAAGCTTGCAAGAGAGAGAGAGAGAGAGAGAGAGAGAGAGAAGAAGAGAGAAGAAGAGAGAGAAAGAGAGAAAGGGAGACAGAATATATATACACACACACACACACACACATATATATATATCAGTTGGAATATATCAAAAATAAAACCGACATCAATAACGTTAAGGTTTTTCTGTAATATATCATAAATATTATTTGTTTCTTATATAATTTATTTTAATCAATTTCCAGAAATATCATGTGTACAATTAGCGGGGATAATATTAAAAATGAAAAAATTAATGCCAAGCGAGAAATACGATCGAAAGAAAGAACGTTGGAGTGTTAATACTCGATAATAAAATAAAAAAAAAATAAAAAAAAACAAACAAATATACAAATACAAAAAAAAGAGAAGAAAAAAGAAGAAAAAAGGATTCCTTCTTGGTTGATAGTGAAAAGCTGGAATTAAAGGAGAATTCGTAGATAGAATGAAACTCTTAAGAAAGAAAGAGAAACAGAAAGCGAGAAAGAGAGAGAGAGAGAGAGAAAGAGAGAGGAGGGACAAATAGAGTAAAAGAAAATTCCTTTTCTACTAATGCTCTTTATGTATTCTCAGAACGTTTCGAGACGCTGTGTGAAAAGTCTCTCCTCTACCTCTATTCCACTCGAAGAGAACGGATTCTCTCGCGATCTTGGGCAGATTTCGAATTTACTTGCTCGTGGTCCATGAGATGAAAGAGAGGGAGAGAGAGAGAGAATGAGAGGGGAGAGAGGATAAAAGAGAAGGAGAGACACCCAGTCGTACCGTCTTCTGTCGACGTAATGGATTTACGAGGAGAGCAATTCACTGCGTTTCTTTTTCTCGTTTGAACGTAGTTGGTCCGTGAAAAAAAAAAAAAAAGAAAGAAAGAAAAAGAAAAAGCAAAAAAACGAAACGAAAGGGAGGAGAGGGAAAAGTCGAAGACAGATCAGCGATGCTTCCCCATCCCTTCTCTCCTCTTACTTTTTCCCTTTCTGTTTTCCTTTCTTTTTTTTTTTCTTTCCTTCGAATCATAACGAGCAACCATCGTACTTATCATTTAACTTTTCTATCGAGCGTGTAATCCTTCGTATTTTCGATGGTTTGAATTACACATTGATACATGTATATTATTTATGTAGTATATAGTTTATTATTATTATTATTATTATTATTATTATTATTATTATTATTATTATTATTATTATTATTATTATTATTATTATTATTATTATAAACAGATAAATATATATTTACGTTCGATCGACATTTCTAACGGGGAAATATTAAAAGGATAAACGATAAATCGAATTATCGTTCAAAAATGAAATCTAATTAGTTATAATTGCGTTATCACTGAATATCGTGATAACCGGAAACGAACATTGATCATGAGTAATTAGCTCGATATCGAAATTGACATAGATTATCGTTTATTCTATTATTATATTATATAGGGTAATGTGATAGACAATAACATGTTCTAAACATTTACGTTATATCAATCTCATCCAATTATTATGCATCTAGAACGTGTAAGTGAGCGTTAAAGCGATTAGGAGATCGCCCGTATTTGGATTAAGATACCGACACCTAATAACCCGCATCTCTCTCCCTCTCTCTCTTTCTCTCTCTTTCTTTCCCTTAGAACTATGGAATTTCTCTGTTGGCTTTATCAAGAGAAGAACGACGACGACGACGACGACGACGACGACGACGACTACGAGGACAATGAATCTCGTCCTGAGATTCGAAAGCAGGGACGACTTCATTCGAATTCCATCGAAATAGCACAGTATGTGTGTATGTGTTGAAAGAATGCATTCTCTCTTTCTCTCTCTCTCTCTCTCTCTCTCTCTCTCTCGCTGTCTGTCTGTCTGTTTGTATGTCTGTCTCGTCTCTACAAAAAATAAAAAGAAAAAGAAAGAAAGAAAGAAAAAACAAAAAGCAATTCACGTATAATTGCTTAGATCTTTGAACTCCTCTTAAAGTAAATCTTAATTCTGTGATAGCAATTCGATAGAACCTTTGACGACGAAAGCATTTACGTAATTTCACCCTTATTTGATTCGTACCAAGGATTCAACCCGCACTCGAACGTGTTTGCTGTACTACACCAATAGCGTTCCTTAATTATATTCGTTTAAAAAATAATTTATTAAGTAAATAAGTTTATCGTATAAATAACGTTCGAGATATTTGATAAAGTTCATGGTAAATAAAGTTCATGATAAAGATATTGGTAAGAGATGGAATTTCTTTATAATAATTTCAAGGGATGGTTATGATGATGATGATGATTAATATAAAATCCCTCTTGAAAGTTATCCGAGGTTATTTATAGTATTATTCTCGTAAAGGTTATATAAGAACTATAATGAAAATCAATAACACCATATCGCGCTCTTTAATAGCCATTAATAATTTTGGTTATGAGGAGGATTATGAATTAATGATCCAAATTAAAAGTAGTATTAACGACGGTAACCGGGTCTGGTCGCTAATCATGCTTGTCGGTTTAATAAAATCAAGCTTGATCGTTAAAAATGATTAATTAGAAAAAAAATACCAATAAGAAAAATTATTATTATCTTTTCCTTTTGTCAATCTAAATCGACTTATTTCTTTCTCTTTTTTTTCTTTTTTTTTTCTTTATAGATATTTCAATTTTATCGGTCAAAGTTAACAAAGTTTTTATTTTTATATCGTTCGATGTCCACATTGCTCTCACGGTGGACGGACACCTGCAGTAAGGCTTACCCTTTTCTATATATTCCCATTTTTTATTTTTTTTTACAGTTTTTGGTAAAAGAGAATGGTAACCTTGAAAGGGATAGAGATAGAGATAGTGGCCCCGATCGAAATTGATAAAGCCTTCGGTAGACTCGCCTGTGGATTTTTTTTCTATCAATTTCTCGGCTTCATTCCATATTTGAGTGCATTGTGCTCGACGAACAATAACTCATCTCGATATTGCTGGTTTGGCCCTCGCATATATCGATATATCGCCTACTCTCTGTTTTCCTTTCCCTTCTCTCACTCTCTCTCTCTCTCTCTCTCTCTCTATCTATCTTTCTCTTTCTCTTTTTCTCTCCCTTTTCCTCTCCTCCTTTTTTTTTCACCAATAACGTTCGTATCCGAAACTTTATTTTACGAAGGGAGAAACTTTGCTTATTAACTCGTAGCTTATTAGTCATTAACCCAGTCAATTAATATTCTACGAGTGAAATATTATATTATTATTAGTATGAAAAATAATCATGCACAAATTGCATTCGAGTGAATAACGATTCGTTGTCCTACAAATTCCGTTATCACGAACGATTTACCAAGCATCTCTCTTTCCCTCTTTTGTTTTTTTTTCCTCTTGTTCCCTTGTTCACTTGCCTGAGCTCAGAATGTAAAATGCATTAAAAATCATGGAAACCGCGGTAGGCGAAGAGAATTATATCTTTTTTCTACTCTATCATTCTTTTTTCTTTCTCTTTCATTTTTTTCTCTTTCATTTTTTTCTTTTTCTTTTTTTTTTTTTTAATATTATCTATTCGAATCGAAAAGCGCACTTTTTTAACGATTTCCATCGTTACGTACACGTATCTCGGAATTAATCAGTGGAAGACTATGCAGTTGAAAATTGTTAATTACGAAATCAGAACTGTAGTATCAAGAGAATAAAGTATTCTCTCTATTTTCTTTTTTTTTTCCTCGGTTTTCATTTTTTAGAAGTACATTGCAATTAATCTCTTAGCCTCAAATGACGAATCTGACTAGTCATGCTAATCTAATGGCAAAATATATAATAACGAGCTACTGTATCACATGTGCGTGCATACGTAACGCGTTAGCTTGTATATGTGTGTGCGTGTGCGCGTTCGTCACGAAATTTGCAGTATATAGTAATCGTATGCATATGAAAAAATATAATTTGAGCAAAATCAAATAAGTCGAAGGTATTAGAAGCGTTCGAATAAATTGTTCGATTTCGGAAAAAAAAAAAGAAATAAGTAACAAAGAAAGAAAGTAGATAATTGAAAAAGGAAAAAAAAAAGAGAAAAAGAATTCAAAGTAAAATAGTCGCCGAGAAAAGAAAGTTTCATTGAAAGGAAATTTACTTGATGGACGCAAATATCGTTGTAAAAGTATTTGGAATGTGATCGAGAAGACAGCACACGTTCGTTCGTATAGTACTTTGCTAAAGTCGTCGTTACTAGCTTGACTGTTCGAACGTTGAAAGAAGGTGAAAAGGAACGACGAGATAGCTACTTTTCATGTTTTCGGAGGGTGAAAGGGGTACCACGTATTCTCAACGCGTACTGTACATTCTCGTGTCGCAGATAGAAAAGAGAAAGAAAAGAAGAAAGAAAGAAAGAAAGAGAGAGAGAAAGAGAGAGAGAGATAGAAGAAAGAGACATCCCTTTCCTGGATGTCAGCTCGTCGATATTCGTCCACACAATGGGAACGCTTTCAATCGTTTCCGGTTATCGCCAACTCCTTTCGAGGCTTCCGATGTGCAATGTGGTAGATAGATAGATACGTAGGTAGGTAGGTACTTCTCTTACCTGCCCGAGGCTTTCATCGTTGTTTAGATTCCAACAGAGTGGTCGAGAGAAAAGATGGATAGCAATTTTGTCCTTGTACGTATATAGAAAAGAACATTTCCTTCGACAGCTGCTGCTTAGAGACCAAACTTATTTTTCTCTATAGAAACATCTTGTCTTATCGTTCTTGAAGATTTGATAAAATACACCTGGAAGAGGGATATATACACGCGCTCGCGCGCGCACACACACACACACACACACATGTATATACATATATACGATATACGAGCACAAAAATCAAATTCAAATGATTAATAATAAATGATAAAGATTATAATTATTATGATAATGCAATGTTAAAGATATATATATATATATATATATAGACATATATTTTTTAGACATATATATATATATATATGTCTAAAAAAAAAAAAATAAAAGGATAGATAGAGATGGAGAAGGACGGATTGAAATCGTTCGAAGCTCTTAAAGCTCGATGGATTCATGGCGTTTACGTTTGCGTGGCACGTGGGCCCACTCAAGGGAAACTCTCAGCGGGGCGGCGAGCTCGAATGAGAAGGCAGGTAATGAAGGATGGAGGGGCCAGTGAGTCGGTGTTTGAGAAGCACTAGTCCGCTCCCTCAGGAGTGGTCGGTCTTCTCCAGGATATCCAACGAGCTAGGGACGGATATCCACCGTAGGCCACTTCCCGAGGGATCTTCTCCTCTTTCTCTTTCCATTCACTCTCACTCCCTCTCTCGCTCTCGCTCTCTCTCTTTCTTCCCTTCTTTCTTTCTTTCTTTCTTTATTTCTCCGAAGCTAGGAAAGCCTTTCTCTTTGGTATACTACCACTCTTTCTTTGCTCAACGCAAGTACCTCGGCTAGAGTGAGAAACCAGGTTATATGCAGATACGCATACGCCTCGCTTTTCGCATTTTCCTCCCTATTTTCTCTAACACCGAGTTACCTCTTTTCTTCTTCTACCGTCGACTCAACCAACGATACCCTCAGGAATGCACGGAACCTCTTTCCCTTCGACGTCTATGTTACTTCGTCATCGTGCATCTCCTTTTTTCCCATAACGTTTAATGAATTACTGTGGAGTACTTTGCAACTTTTCTAGAGAATATATATTCTTCTACTTTTGCATATTATCCGACGTCCTATACTTCGTTGAATACAAATTTATATATTCTCTATGATGATACAAATGAAATAATAAACCTTATCAATCAATGTCTTTATCAAATCAAAAGTTTAATTATTATTTGAAGCTAGGTGTAAAATTGTCTATCATAAATAATGATTTATAACTGTATCAGATCTCTGATCAAAAGACAAAAGGATATTCTAGTCAGCTGCACGTATCGGTTTCGTAATCCACAACGTTCTATGCTTTGATAGAAGTTTGATGCGATCTGCATAATATAACGATGGGAGAACGATGCGAATGCCACTTCGGTTAAACTTTAGAGAGAATGAAAACTTTTCCGTAGAATGTGATGGAGTAATGCTAAAACTTCTTCACTAGGTAGATGCGCAGAAATAAGTTTATACCTCGAGAACAATTCGTTACATCTACAATTTCGTACGATTTCTTACCTCTCAAGGAGAAATCACCGCAAGAGAGTTGAATGTTGTTTTCCACTGGGCTAGGTATAAATTGCCAGTGAAAATTACGTTCAATTTCAGGCTGGATCTCGACGACTACTTTCTTCGTCAATTTACTTGCTTTCCCTTAATCGGTAAACTCGATAATCTTGTAGGTTTTGAAAGCTTGAGAAGTCTTTCTTTGTCCTTCTTCTCCTATTCCTCTTCCTCCTCTTTTCTACTCCTTCTTTGCTTTTCGCGGACTTGAAAGGTTCGAAGATTTAATTGTAAACGCTGTTTCTCGAAACGACACCCAGCCAAGGTAAATAAATTTATTTACCTGTAAACAGTAGCATATATATTTAGCAGCTTAATGAAAAGTAAGAGAAAAACAAGACAGAGAGCGAGAGAGAGAGAGAGAGAGGAAAGTCTTTATCTTATTAGCAAAAAGAAAAAAGGATAAAGAGGCAGAAAAGGAAACAAAGAGATCTGAGAAAAGGGATGGTTAACAGTTAATGAAACGAGATATTTTAACAAGTCTAGAACTTGTTCGATTCGCCTATGCACGAGCCTTTCCTTATCGTCCTATGTACTCTTCCTTTAACGAGATGACCTAGATTTTCGATCCCGCAAAGCAGAGGGAGTCGAAAGAGCAGTGCAACAACTTTCAGTAAAGGAAACCGAACTTGTCTAATTTCTTAGGTCACTGTGGCTTGTTTCATAGAGTTATAGTTCATAGTTAACTGAGAGAGAGAGAGAGAGAGAGTGAGAGAGAGAGAGAGAGAGAAAAAAGGAACTTGAAATTATAAAAGTATCCAAGCTATATGCTGCTATCTCAGTTTGACTACAATTTTCCCGTCCCTTTACCTTTTCTCTTTTAGATATTTATCTATAATAATTATTTAATCTATCATTGGATTATTTAGATGTTGTATTTTAAGATAAACTTTTACATTATCATCTATTTCCAAACGTTTGATAATAAATTATTATGAACCATCTATAATTAACATTAGATAATAAACAAAGGAAACAAAAAATGAACATCGCATATAATCCATCAACTTAAAGCTAATAAATCTACAAATCTAATATATTTTTCAATTCTTTCCTAGAAAAGCTGGCCCAAGAATTTTTTGGATTTCAACATTTACGACACCCATAAGAACAATCATAGCATCTGTAGATTCATCGAAGAAGGACAAGATAAAAATAGCTACCCGATCAAACACAAAATACCCAAAGTAAATTTGCAGAACAGGAATATGAACTTCCAAGAACACAATGAAATTGACGTCGAGCAATTAGAACACTCGGAATAGCAACAGAAAAAATATATAACTTTATCGTCAGTTAACGAGCGAGATATGAATATCCACATATTATTAAAACATGTACATACACATTATCAAATTATATTAAAACCCCAGTATATTTCCTTATGTAAACGTTAGAAAAATGGAATTAATAAATATAAATTAAATGAGAAAAATAGTGTTATTAATTTACAACTACTACCAGCTCCTATACAAATTTCAAGTCATGCCACCTCCTGAACATTTATGTTCTCCTATTCCAAAATTCAAATTACTGGGAGCACGAAAAATTTTCCCGTAAAACAGGATTTGTAACAGGATCATATGACTTGCAAGGAGGTAGCACGTTCTCCCGCACTACCTCCTGGTAAGTTATATTCTCCTGTTCAAAAATTCAAATTACTGGGAGCGCGATAATTTTTCCCGTAAAACTGGATTTGTAACAGGATTACATGACACGCGAAGAGGTGGCACGCGAGAACGTGCCACCTCCTGGTAAGTTATATTCTCCTGTTCAAAAATCCAAATTACTGGGAGCGTGATAATTTTTCCCGTAAAACTGGATTTGTAACAGGATTACATGACACGCGAAGAGGTGGCACGCGAGAACGTGCCACCTCCTGGTAAGTTATATTCTCCTGTTCAAAAATCCAAATTACAGAGACCGCAAAATTCTTTCCCGTAAAACAGGATTTGTATCAGGATCATATGACTTGCAAAGAGGTAGCACGTTCTCGCGCACTACCTCCTGGTAAGTTATATTCTCCTGCTCAAAAATCCCAATTAGTGGGAGCGCGAAAATTTTTCCCGTAAAACTGGATTTGTAACAGGATCACATTATGCGTAAAGAATATAATTTTTAATGTTAAATCTGGCCATCTTCTTATAAGTGATAAGCTCTTGTTTGAATTTTAAATCGGAAATGCGAAAATTTTTGTCTCTCATTGTTCAGTTTATTTGAAAAATATAGTATAAAAGAGAGTTACAATGTTTTTACGGATTGTTAGGTCCTGAAGGAATGGTTTAAATAATTATAAAATCATGTTTCATTATTTATATATATTTTATTTTTCGTTTCCGTAGAAGTAATACAATAGCAGTATTCTTTACTATTAGATGAACAATTTTCATAAGCTACGACCTATCAATATAATCGCTTTTCGAAGAAACATCGAGATTTCAAATATAATTTAGCTTGATTTTTTATTCGAATTAATTTTTCGACTAATTTTGAGAGTATGCAGTCTTTTTTCTATCTTTTAATTATCTATTTATTCATCTTCAGCCAACGAAACGATTCCCCAGTGAGTTGGACAAAGTCTCATGAATATAGCGTCCTTTCCAAGAGCATTGGCCGTAAAAACTGAAAAATATAAAGATATATTAAAAGTCTAGAAAGATTTTTTAATGTTTCTTTAGGTGCAAATGAAAAATTCATAAATATGAAGGAAATGAAACTACATTTAATAGTGTTTTATAATTTTTATATAAAAAAAAATGGAAAGACAAAATTGGTGGATCTAAGTATAGGTTTTGAAACAGTATATTTGCTCGAAGATATACGAAAGATATGTGTCGCAGATTTTAGGAATGAAAAAGCTTAGAAAGACACTAGATAGGAAGGAAGGAAGGAAGGAAGGAAGGAAGGAAGGAAAGTAGGACCGACTCGACGTACAAAAATTCAAAATTCGGTGGTAGGAGAACTCGATCGTCTGCATGCGGCAGGATCATAGAAGCTAAACGTAAAATATAGCCAGAGGTTCACGCCCATGCGTCGAGAAGAAAGGTGGGATGGTGAAAGGCGGTCGGAGGGCGGTCGGAGGGTGGTCGAAAGGGTGGTCAAAAGGGTGGTCGAAAGGGTGGTCGAAAGGGTGGCCGCAGTTAAATACCTAAATACCATCGAACCTCGACAGGCTGATACGCGTTCGCGCACGGCTTGTTAAACGATTAATCGCGCTGATTGGATTCCAATTTGTCTGCTAACGACATCCCAACCAAAACTGATATTCGCGTGATACTTTTCGACATTTTCGTTGTCTTCGTTTTTCCATCTTATTTTTATTTAAATTTTTATGTATAAATATATTATTATCACGTTACAATAATTGTAATTAATTACTATTACTATTATTATTACATATTTAGCGAGTATATTTTGAGAAGTTGATTTATTCTAGTGCGATTTGTAGGATTCATTTTGACGAGATGCGTTTGACGTTAACACGTAATTTCTGGTTAATGCTTAGTCCATTATCAATGTCATTTTTCTTTTCGAATAGCTTCTGTCGTTGGCAGACATTAGGGCGTGATACGATTGAGTGAGAAGATTTTCAATCGCAGAAAATCACGAGGACAAACGTTTCGAAGGGCTAGTCCTCTTTTATTTCTCCCTATTTTGACCCTTGGTTCCTTCAAATTTCAATACCAATACGTACAAATTCGTCGAAAAATAAATGTATTATATGTTTTAGATTAACCTTTGCAACATTTCTTTTTTTTTCCCCTTCTTGTTGTTATCTAAAATTTAGCTTTTGTTAAATTGACTTTTAATATTCAAAAGTTTGAATATTTTTCGTGTTTAATATGAAATCATAATAAGCTCGTCGATTTATTAAACAAGAATAGTTTATCACTTGATTAATTTGAACGACATCTTTGCGAGTCCCATTGCTCTCGTTTTTCCTGACAAGTAGTACGCGCAAGCAACGAGAAACACAAAGGAAAAGAGATTGCAACGTATTAATTAATTTCGCTGTGTGGGCAAATGAATTTGTCGCGTTCTATATACGATTGCTCTGTAGGCAACGATCATAATGAAAGTCGCTTAAAACAACCGACGACAAAATGGAAGATCATAAATCTTCCAATGTCCGGCAAAATTAACGTTTTAACGTCAACATCTTCGACGTTATAATTTATATCGTCGTAAATTGTGCTTCCCGATAACTTTATAAAATCGAATGACAAAAAACTTACTTATTTGTATTTTTCTCAAATATATACACAACCAAATAACACTTGATCTTGAATTGGAACGAATTGTTTCGTAATTAATACTCAAACTTTAAAAAATCGAAAAGCTTTGATGTACATGTTTGTTTTACAAAAAGAAAAAAAAAAGAAAAAAAAAGAGAAAGAAATACAAAAAAGAATAAAAAGAAAAAAGAGAGAAAAATTTGTTTTTTTTTTGTTTTCAAATGTTTGTAGGAACGTGCTACAACGCTCGTTCTTTTTTTCGTGTTTCCATTTATAAAAGAAAAAAAAATCTATATATATGTACAAAAAAAAAAAAAAAGGAAACAAGAAAAAAGAAGGGGAAAAAAAAGAACAGAGCGGACATTGTTTCTCCCTATCATCCGAGCGTTTAACCGATGCGACTCGTCGTTGGCATCGAGAATCGATCGAGCGTTGTAAGTGACACGGCACGGCGTTCGCGCGAAAAAACGTGACGTAGTTTTTGACGGAGAATGAACGGCAAAGATTATGCGCTGGCATTCGTACGAACTATACGTATACCTAGACGATATCTCCCGATCGGAGAGGGATGTTCGTCCCTGGAATAAAAAATGGCGCGACGATTTTCGGTGAGATTCGTCTGTTCAACTTAAAAAATAGCACGCTAGGTTGGACCGATAAAGCATGGGACATTCATCTCGGAACACGGGTACGGCCAGAGTGTGTACTTTTATATATCGAATTGAGATATGTACAATGTTATCTCTTTTGAAATTCGCCGATTTTGTCCTTTTTTCTTTTTTAATCCTTGTTTCTTTTTTTTTTATGAATGAATTGACCGATCCTTTTTTATTACTTTTAGTATTATCTCCATCCTTCGATCTATAAACGAGACACTTCCGTTTAATGATTTAGTCTTCGAGATTAATGTCAAAAAAAAAAAAAAATAAAAAAAAGAAAATAAAAAACAGAAAAAGAAAGAAAAAAGGACCAAAAGGAAAAAGAAACAAAAAAGAGAAAAAAACCAACATTGCGTTGGTAAAATACGCATGAAAATCGATCCAAAAACTTTTCTTTTTTTTTATATATATATTTCCCGAACGTTCAATGGAGATACAAAACACCTATATGAAAGAGTTTTGTAATCTCTAGAGCCAGTCTTTATCATATACCATCGATCGAGCTTTACACCGTTTAAGCTCGATACGAAGAGACGATTTTTTTCGAAACTGACCTCGCGACACGTAGAGCTTTGCAGTTATTTTGGTTTATTTTATTTTTAATTTATATCGTTCGATTCATTTTTCTTTCTTTCTCTTCTTTTTTTTTTTTTTTTATTTCTTTTATTCAATCTTCGACGTAAAAGAGAAATAGCAATGGAGTAAATATTAACCCTGAATACTCTATAATATTCTAAGATATAGATAGTTCAAATTTGTGAACATCACGTGAGAGCTCTATTCATTCTAAGCTAGAGCAAAAGCGGTGAGGAAAGAGATAGAGAGATAGATAGACAGATAGATAAAGGGAGACAGAATGAGAGAGTGAGGTTGAATTCGAAATTTCGCGGAAGCCTTTCAGCAGTAGCACAGATTCAGCAGCCACCTGCTAAGCCGGACTAAGCTTCTGCAAAGTGTCGTCGACTTAGGGTTGCGATCGGGCAGCTGGTTGGTATGTTGCTCTCTCGTACACACGGCAAGTAATTCTGGTTAGTCTGACGGTGAATTAATAAAGAGTCCAGATTCCCATGGGACCTTTGGGAATCGTTGCTACTCCACACACTTTTCATTCTCTCTCTCTCTCTCTCTCTCTCTCTCTCTCTCTCTCTCTCTCTCTCTCTCTCTCTCTCTCTTATTCTCTCTTTCTATTTTCAGTGAGTCTTCTTTCATAGCCTACCCAAAGCAATCCCCTCTTTCTGCAGATCTGCTAACGTGTTCACGGTAGCGAGAGAACGCTAGACTACTGCCCACCAAACATATACACACACATATACTGAAATAGAGAACGAGAAAGAGAGAGAGAGAGAAAGAGAGAGAGAGAGAAAGAGAGAGAGAGAGAGAGAGAGAGAAAATGGGGACAACGAGGGTGGAATTCTAGCAGGGCCAGCGCATTGCCGACGTATTTGCATTCAATTTCTTTCGAAGGGTCCTCCAAGCAGCACCCCTTGTCGATCGTGAAATAGGGTCTAGAGGATAAAACGAACGTACTTGGGCAAACATTAACGGGGGACAAGGTCGAAGAGTTTTCGCAATAGCTTTCTCTCTCTCTCTCTCTCTCTCTCTCTCTCTTTTTCTTTCTTTCTCTCTTTCTCTAGCTCTATCTTTATCTACTCATCGATACCTTCAAGAAGAGACGTTCGAGAGGCAGCAAGAAAAGCAGCCGAGTATACTGCACGTGGACGTCTGTACACATCCAAGTTTTCCTTCAATGCGCGAATATTTCAGATGCTCCTTTTTGAGATAAGTATCCTCTTTCTGTTCCGTTCTGAATGATTACGTTCGAATTTATAGAAGAAATCCTTTGAAAACATCAAATAATTTATATATATATATATATATATATATATATATATATATATATATCAGTAATAAATAGTAAATCGAAGATTAATTAAATGAAATTATCCGTTCATTATTTATCTGAATTGCACGAAGATTTAAAAGGTAGGTATAGATCTATTCAAATAGAAATAAATGAAAATCTAGAAAGAAAATACCAAACTTTTTTATATATTTCGTTGAATCGGTATATACCAAAGATCTGTCTATCAACTTACATTTTAGATCGCACGAGCTTAAAGCCAGGGTTGAAATGATGACGTCCATCTGTAAGACAATTCGTCCGTGTGGAAAGACAGGAAATGAAAGGTGCTTCGTGTTGGCTCCCTGTTATAAAGTCGATTTTCTCCTTTGCCATCGCGTTTTCTACGTGTATTTTAGAAAGAAATTCGTGAGAAATTCAGTTTAACGATAAGAAGGAGAAGAAGATAGAGAAGAGGAGGAAATATAGTAAGATAGTGAGGGTATCTACATAGAAACACATATGTATATGTATATATTTCTCTCCCTTCTCTCTCTCTCTCTCTCTCTCTCTCCCTGTATATATATATATATATATATATGTGTGTCGTATAATACTTACGAAGAATATTTTGTGGAGAAAAGTAGAAGTAGAGGAAACAGAGTCGAAAGTTTCGCGAGAAATTCTTGGTTGGCAGGGCAAATTACGTGGTTTGGAGGACGCGCTCGTCCCTCCTTTTCTTTCTTTTCTTCCTTCCTTCCTTCCTTCCTTCCTTCCTTCCTTCCTTCCTTCCTTCCTTCCTACCTTCCCGTATTTTCTCGTATCTTTTTTTTCTTCTTTTTCTTCCTTTTTTTTTATTATCTTTATAGTTTCTTTTTGTTTTTTTTTTTTTTAGTTTTACTATTTTTGTTTAGTTTTTTTTTTTTTTTATCCTATCTTCTTTCCATCTACACTCTTTTCGCAGCATCCGTCCGTTTTCGTATTACGGTACGATGGCTTTCTGGGTAAGGAAAGGATAACGAAGTCCTCCGAACGCATCCACTGGGACAGGAAAGCCACTGCAACGTCCGGTTTGAGAGTGTCCTTCGAAGACAAACGTCCTGGACGTCTACGGGGATGTCAACTTTTAACTAGAGACATCGTTAATATCATAATGCCAAGAGAAAAAGAAAAAAAAAAAAAAAAAAAAAAAAAAGAAATAATACATTTTTCTGTCTTATATAACTTTCTAAAATTTAACTATAAACTTTTCTTTTTTCTTTCTTTCTTTCTTGAAAATTTTTATAAATAAAAATCATGAAATTCGAAAGAGTTTTTCTTGTCCTGTTTCTTTTTATTTTTTTTTTCCTTTTTTTTTTCCCCTGAAGAATCATAGTCGTATTTTCTGCTTTCATACCAAACATGATATCTTTGCCAGCATACGACGAGTTTCGAAATAAATCGACGCTTTAAGATGTTATTTCCTTATCAGAGATATTCCAACATAAGCTACAAAATACGAACTTTGATCTTCGTAGTTCACTCTCTCTCTCTCTCTCTTTCTTTTTATTTTCTCTTTGCCATCGAAAAGTCGTAGATACATACCTACGTGCAGGAAGAACCGATACTCACGAGAGAAATTCTCCTCGGCACTTTTCAATTTCCGACGTTATTTCGTTAAGAACTCGTCTCGAGCTTCCATCTTCCACATTGTTCTCACGATGGTCTTTCTCTCTCTCTTTTTCTTTCTCTCTCATTCTTTTCTGCTCTTGGAAAGAAGTAAATGCACGTACATGTCTGCTGAATCTTCTCCTTCCTCTTCCCTTTTTCCCTTTCTATTTTCCTTCTTTTTTTCATTTTCCTTTCCTTTTTCCTTTTTTCTTTTTTTTTTTTTATATTCATCTTTCTCATCTTCTCAAAGACGTACGATGCAATTTTAATATTTAACGTCCACTCTGCCTGCCTCTTTCCTTCGCGACGAAGTAAAGAATAATCGTCATCAAAGTTGGCATTTCGTCTTTCGAATAACGATCTTTTTTTCTGGACTTCTTCAAGTAGTAAAGTAATCAAAGCTTCGACCACCTCTCCCATACCCTTCGTTTTTCTTATTCTTGCTCTCTATCTCTCTTTCTCTCTCTCTCTCTCTCTTCACACATGTACACACAATCTCTCTTTCTCACGCTCTCACTCTATCTATCTTCATATTCCGTTCGCAAAGACTTTACTCGCTACAAACTAGAAAGTCGAAGTGACTTTCTGTAAGGTTCAAAAGGGCTACATGCTCTGAGACGAAATTATTAAGGAGATTTTGGCTAGCTCGAAGGCACATTTTCTCTCTCTCTCTCTCTCTCTCTCTCTCTCTCTCTAACGCTGATAATCTTCAAAGACGATCCTTCAAAGAGGAAAGAATTGAAGATCGAGTTCCACGAATGAAATAAAACACCAAAGAGATGAATTATAAATTGCCTTGTCGTAAGGACAAGGGACAAGAATAAGGTTGGTAGGACTGCTTTTGAAGAGGGTGGCTTCCCATCGTCACCAACGTCTCTTGACAAATGACTCTCGGCGCCAAGAGCGACGGTCCACGGAGAGAATCCACTGGAATCCGAGACTCTTCTCTAAGGGGGCAAGAGGAATTGAGAAAGAGAAAGAGAGAGAGAGAGAGGGAGGTGAGGGTGTCTCTTAATAATCTCAGACCCTTCGACTCCGTTGATCGCACTAAACTTCCAGCCGATGAGTCAGACGTTTCAATTCCATCGGACCAAGTTTTTCCTCCTAACAAATTATTCTAATTCGATTTTTTCGTCCGGGAGGTGGGGGAAGGGAGGGAGAAGGGTTAGTAAAGTAAATCCTACATGGTATATCGTTCGCGATACTAACTTTAAAAAAAAAAAGAAAAGATCCTCTAAAAATTTACTATCAAATCTTACTCTAAAAATAGATCCCATTTAGGTTGGATAAAATTTATATGGGGAAAAAAAAAAAAAGAAGATTGTCCTTAAACTTTCAAGGGGATAGAATTTTCTACGAATTATTTCAAGGAGCCATTATAAATTATCATTTTTCAACTTGCCGATAATACATAAATACATTTTTAACTGTTAATAAGACGATTAATTAGTTTTCAACGTTTTCGTACGAGAGTAAAACTTACGCGAACTTTTTATCACACGAAGCTCGTCGTACGCGTAATTTCGTAATGTCAGAACCGCACGCGTTCTGTTCCTTAGAACATGCTCACGTAACGTGGCTTTTCCGTTCGTCGATTCACCCCTCGGCACCCATGTAACGGCGACACGCAATAGGCGGAGAGACGTTTGCAAGGCAGTCACGCTTATGTTCCAGATTCTTATCCGATTTCCTCGAAGGAAGTACGCTTAAATTTTGCCTCATCGAATTGCTCTCTTTTATTTTTTCTCTCTTTCCTTCCCTCCCTCTCTCTTACTCTCTTTTCATATTTTTATTCTTTTTCTTTTTACTTTCAACATTGAGTATTTTCACATGAAATCAACGTCACTCTATCATTTATGGTGACACAAATTCGAATTGAGTTTTGTCACTTAGACGAAATGGAATAGAAATAAAAGATTTAACCCTGTTATTTCAGTTTTAGAATTTTATGATGGAAAAGAGAGAGAGAGAGAGAGAGAGAGAAAGATGGAAAGATAGTTTCAAATCAAAGAAATCATTTTCCCATCAGTTTTCCAGCTTCGTTCCAGTTTATTTAACAAACACGAAAACGATAGCTATACGTACGTATATATGTATATATGTATACATAAGCCACTCCTACGCGGTCCATACTTAATCGATAGCTTCTGTCTCCGAGCATTGTCCCACTTTCCACGGGGTCGTTCGGTCGAAAGTTAATTGAAATTCTATTTTCGAAATACATATATATATATATATGTGTATATATATATATATATATATGTATATATATATATATATATATATATATGTATTATATATATATATATATGGATATTTTATTTGAGAGATCGTTAGTGTTATTTTCGTCTAAAGATACTGGGTAGAAAATTTCTATTATATATATATATATATATATATATATATATATATATATATGGATATTTTATTTGAGAGATCGTTAGTGTTATTTTCGTCTAAAGATACTGGGTAGAAAATTTCTATTATATATATATGTATATATATATATAATACACTTATACATATATGTTAGAATCGATTTTATTTTATCGATTGAGAAGTTTCAACCTGGAGAAATTCATTAATGGGAGATTCGCGAATGAGAAGAATGCAAGCATCGGGGAAAGCACTGCGGTAACTAATTGCAAATTCCAGCTGTTCGTACGAGTGCGAATCGAAGTTGATTAATCGTTTGACCGATATCGCGTGGCAACGCACCTTCGATCGGAATAATCGATCATTCGTTTTAGAAAAGGATCACGCGATCATGTCCTTCCTGCTTTTTCGGGATGAAAAGTCCTCCTACAGGTTCTCTCACTTTCTAGCTACTGCTCTGCTTGAGGGACCAAAACTTGGATAGTCCCTTTTCGTGACTCATACCGATTTATCTAAGCCAAGATGGAACGGCGTCCCGTCTCTACGATAATCCCGAACGATCGTTCATTCGACTGACGCCTTTGGATCGAACCGCTGGAGCATGGATTATCACGTCTTTTGCAAGAGAAAACCAACCGCTCGGCCGTGATTTACTATTTATTATAGTATTTTGCTTTGATGCCTCGTCATCTACTACTCTGCCCTTCCTTATATCGTATATCGAATTTTTCGACGTAAATTTATCGGTCTATAAATTATATGAACATCCCGTTCTTCGTTTTATTTCTCAGCTGGTAGTTGTATGTCTAAAATTTTTCAATGGATTTATATCTAATAATCACACAAAAAAAGAAAAAAAAAATTAATAAAAAGAAAAAAAAATATTTAACCAAACTGATTGATCTACCAATCAAGTCGTATGGGATTGTGATATGATTATGTTTTGATAAAGAAAAATTTGTCAGGGTTTTTTTTTCTGATTCTATTTTTTTTTCTCTTTCTTTCCTTTTCTTTTCCCCAATCTTACGTATTCGCACGAAGATGAGTTGGACATAGGGAATATGGTTTGACGCTGGTGAACGAAAGGACCGAAGGGACTGGTGGTGGTGCTAGAAAATGTCTCACGAGAATTCGGGAACGTCTCGTTGATCTTGACGAGGGTTTTCCACGGAGTGCCGGAGTGCGAAAGATAACTCCGATTTCGACGTTATCGCCTGTCGCGGCCCCAATCGTCGATGACGTTAACGACGGTGTGTCGCAAAGACAAGTCGGCTGAACGAAGAGAAAGAGAGAAAGAGAGAAAGAGAGAGAGAGAGTCAGAGAATGAGAGAATGAGAGAGAAAGATCAGAGCTATCGAAGATATCCAGGCACGCGAGAAAGCCAATCGAGCGAGGTGATGCGTCTTTTCCTAAAACGAATTCGACTTGCTATTGTTCGATAAAAACACAAAAACGTTTTATAAAGTCCAAGAAATTCTTGTCATCGATTCTCAAGAACTGTATAACAGTAGAAAAATAAAGGAACACGCTGATAAACGACTTTTAAATATTTCAAACGATTCGTGATATTAAATCGAACTGTTTAATCACTATGAAAAAAAAAAAGAAAAAAAAAAAAAAAAGAAAGAAAAGAAAAACTATATACTGACAACTTCATCGAAAGAATTTTTAAACGTTATCATCTATTTCTAGAAATACTCATTGTTAAAATGAATTCCATTAATTATTGCACTTGGAAATTGTTTTTTTTACAAGTACAAAAAATTGCTTAATTGTAATTCCGAAAAAGAAATTACTTTCTTTTTTTTTTCTTTTTTTGTTTGTTTTTTCAATACCTTCAACATAGTACGTCTGCCTCTCGAATTTTCGTGGTTCTCACGCAAGGACAGTTAATTCTAAGCTGAGAAGGAGCAGCAATCGCGTGAAACGGGCGAGCGAGAAATGGTAAGGGCGTTAATCTAAGCCACGTTACACCTTCCTTGAGCGATAGATTTCTCGAAAGTTTAACGCGAGTGGTGCTCGCTGAGACGGCATCTGTTACCATTCCACGACTCGAAGGGCGATAATTCTCATCGTTTGGCCGCCATTAAATCTTACTCGAAGTGAACTCTGTCTCTCTCTCTCTCTCTCTCTCTCTCTCTTTCTATAAAACAAGATCCTTGCAATAATCAGCTGATCAAAGCATTTAAACTTTTCCATGGAATCCATGGACGGTGTTGATCTTTAAAACGTATAAGCGTGTGTCATTGTATTCTTTGAAAATCGATTGATTAATATAACAGCTATGTATGTACATTTACTTTGAATAAGTATACACATACATAGATATGCGATCACGAAATGAGGAAATCAAATCTTACTCTATTTAATTCTAACGATTATCATAAATGTTGAATGAGATAACTTTGTTCGTTTTAGGTCACGTTTGATGGTACCAAAATGGCGATTCCTTCCCGACGCTTGGTTATTAATTACCGATATTCAAATTTACAAATTTAATTAGCGATATTTAATTATCGGCTTTATATCGGTGGACGAGCGACTAATACTCGAGCGACGAACACGACGTTCTCCATCCGGGAAATCTCGTTTATTAGAGCGAGCCAGCCTCGTTATCGAGCTAAGGACGATGCTGCCCATGGGTCATTAATATTCATTCTCGTAATTTTCTCCGATAAAGAAATCTACCCAAAGAACGAGACGATGGAAACGAACGGAGACAGATTTTTTTTCTTCTTCTTCTTTCTCTTTTTTCTCTTTTTTTTTATCCTTTTTCTTTTTTTTCTTCGTTTCTACCTCGACGTGATTATCTCGTTATCGTATCTAAAAGTACGACCAATCGATCGATAGTGCTCGGTCAAAAGGGAACAAGTAATATAGGGTGCGCCAAAAGTTTCTTGATTTTTTTTGTCTCTTTTTTATTTTTTTTTTTTTTTTTATATCAATCACTCTTTTTCGCAAACCTTTTAGACTAATTTTTTTTTATTCTCAAATTGTACAATTGCAAACCTAAAAACTTTTGATCCATTGTGTATCTTCAAACAGCGCATTTTCAACGATGATTTTTCAATATTTTTCCTTTTGTCTCTTTTGATCGTACCTAATGATTATATTTTTCTGAGTTCAAACTTTACTGATTTGTAATAGAAAAAGAAAAGATTTTTAATTATTTATTTATCCATATGATTTAATTCTCATCATTCTGATCACTGAAATATTGAATAAGGATATATCTGTCACCATTCTTTTTATTAGACCTAAATTGATAATTTCTTTAAGGATAAGATATAAATTTATAATACGTGTACTAACATTCTATTTCCATAACTCATCACAAACTTTAGGGACTGATAGCTCCAAGTAAAGGATCTGAAATTAAAGCCGTATATTAGAATTTCAGCAGACCTCCTGTCGCGATCGTAGTATTATCCTACGTTATTGAAATCTTAATGGCAGTGAAAAGGAATTCTAAGATTATCCCTCCCTTCCTCCCTCCCCCCCTCTCTCTCTTTCTCTCTCTTTCATGATGATAATGATATAATGATAAAAATAAGAATTAATTCCACGAAGAAACATTATTTTTATCCGATCGTTCATAACTATCGACTTTAATATTTTCTAGAATTATTTACAAACTGAAAAATATATGTATATATATATATATATCGTTTGTTTGTAAAAAAAATGATAGATAACTGTACGAGTTTTATCTCGATCGGTATTATTTTTCCAGCAAAGAAGAAAAACGAGTAACACGCAAAGAAGAACATGAGATTAATGATTCGGCTCGTTCAACCGACGAAAGGAATCTTTTTCCTTTGTGAAATCATTTAGCGAGAAATATTATTTGTAAATTTTGTAATTAAGGAAATAAAAGAAATCAAAAAAGAAAATAAAAAAGAAAAAGGATAATTTCAAATAAACAAATTCAATGAACGAGCAGATTGCAATGGCGATGCTGAGTGAGTAGGTTTGAATTCTCTACGCTGGTACCGAAAATTTCCGGCTGCTTTTATTTAAGACTTAATGCCATCCTTCGGTAGCAGAATTTACCCTTTTGACGTTCGCCAATCTGCATAGATTAATTTGCATATGTACATCTGATTATACAGAGTATTCAGCTAGATAGAGAGAGGGAGAGAGAAAGAGATAAAGATAGAAAGCTAGAGAGCAACAGACAGACAGACAGAGAAAAAGGGAGAGAGAGAGAGAGAGAGAGAGAGAGAGAGAGAGAGAGAGAGAGAGAAAGGAAGAGAGCGTCATGAAACTTGACCCTTCCACCACGATTTCGTAAAAATATGGCACAAGTTGAAAAGCATTTCGGATGGATGCATCAAACGGTGCCTGTATGCATCGCTAACGATCACACTTTCCCACGTAACTGTCATATGCGCCTCAAAAAAGCGAACAAAAAAAAAAAGGGTGGAAAAAAGAGAAACGAAACAAAATAACGGAACATTTCACAAAAATCCTAAATTGTAAAGCACGTTTATCTAGCAACATTATTAGGTTAATTTTTGTAAAAGGTCGATTAATGGAATTCCCATTGAAAAATCTTTTTCATTCGGGATCATTCGGAATGCACTCAATTATTTTCAATTGTTTCGATTGGTCCCTTTGATAATAGTTACTCGTAGTCGCACGAGTGTCGTTTGTACGTCCGATCGAAAGGGATTGAGAGGGCTCGATATAGTGAAATAGATAGATAGAGGAGAAGTGGGTAGGTATTCTAGGCCGGAGGATGGGTCACTCTATGCGTAGAGAACACCATCGATGCAGGGGAGAACCGTAACGAGAACGTTAAATACCACTGCCACGCAGATTCAATCGACTGCGACAAAAATAGCCAAATCGAAAAGTTATGCATCAATTGATCGCAACTCGCGGCTTGAATGCCAATTAGTACGGATTTATTAAAATGATCGGCTGTCATTTACCGCGGACGCGTCACATGCCATCTCTCTCTCTCTCTCTTTCTTCTCCTCCTCTCTGTCTCTCTTTCTAGTTTTTATCTGCATATATATTCCCATTCTATCTATTTCTCTCTCGTGGTGGTTGTTTCCTTGCCTCGCGTGCAAGCTAGATGTACGATTTTAATGAGTTTCCCATTCGGTTCCTCCTGCCACCCTGTTATTATTATAGATCCGTAGATTTATTGATCATACACCATTGCCATTGCTTTCTCTCTCTCTCTCTCTCTTTCTCTCCCTCTCTCTTTCCTACTGTGTGGTGTGTTTTCAGAGGCTGGACAAACGTTGTTCATTAATTAGTGAGTACGATTTATTGTTAATTGCTAATCGACGGCATGCATAATTCAACGGGCATTCGATCGCGCGTGCCGTTTGGTCTTATCTCGTTAGTTTCACGGATCTATGTATATCGCTTTTTGAAAGGAATGAAAATTGTTCAAAGAGTTACAAATTGTAATTGCATTTTTTGTCTCTCTCTCTCTCTCTCTCTCTCTTTATTCTATTTTCTTTTTCTTTTTTCTTTTTTTCCTTTTTTCTCTTCTTTGTCATTTCACTTACAAGCGCAAGCAAACACGCGATAGCTATTTCTATGTTCCTTCCAAGTATCAGCGAGTTTACACACGAGAGAGAGAGAGATAGAGATAGAGATAGAGACAGAGATAGAGAGAGAGATAGAGAGAGAGAGAGAGAGAGAGAGAGGTAGCAATGTAGTACGACGAGCTCGTGACGCGGGACAATTCGATTGCCTTCGCTGACTCGCCTTACTTCTACTATATTTTTTCCAAAGCAAACAACGAAGCACCAACGCGTTGTTGATATCTACTACTTTTACTACTACTACTAGTATTACTACTACTACTACTACCACCATACGCTTTACGTGACCTCTTGAGAGCGAAGTTTTTCTTTTTTTTTCTTTTTTGTTTCTTTTTTAAAGTACGCGCCTACCACAGTCGCTTATCTTTAGAAAGGGAAAAGAATATACAATGTAAAATGCTCAACGATCGCGTGAATCTTTTTTCACTCGAAAACACATACCTACATACGTAATTTTTATCGAACGTTTTCTTTTTCAAACAACCTCGTTTTCGATTCTTTTCTACGATACGAAAAAAAAAAAAAAAAGAAGCTTCTCATCGTCCAAGTTTTTCCAACGACATTGGCGCGCACTTTAATTCAATGTGTTTCGTGTTTGTTAAAAAAAAAAAAAAAAAAAAAAACTCAAAAGAAAGGAAAAATTATATGACGCGAAAACTTATGTCAACGATGTTAAAGATAATTATGTCAATAAACGAATAAATAATTTCAACTTTGAAAGTATAGATATTACGTTGGATCGAGTTTTCATAATTCCATACTTGGAAAAAGAAATAGTAAGGGACACGGAAGAAATGAAGGGAGAATTGAAAGAAAAATAATAGTACACATCCTTTTCGTTATCAGTAAAAGGTGTCTATGTCTTTGGTATATGTATACATATATATATATATATATATATATATATATATATATATAAACTGGGCACGCTCTCGCGAATCTTTCGTGCCCTGAGAGTCAAGTCGGCCCGTAACAGAGTTGGAAATTATAACGGACTTTCCATTTAAATCCTCTGGGAAAGCTCGGGAAACCTGAGTGGCTCTTTCTATGCAAACTCGACTGACTCTTACTTAACAAAGCGTAATTTATCGAGCTCCGAGAGGGTGAACGAGGAGAAGAAGAAAGAGAGGGATGAGATAAAAAGACAAGTGAAAGGGAGAGAGAAAGATGAAGTTGGATGGAACGAAGAAAAGAGATGGAGACTTGTATCTATCTCGATATTACGCACTTTCCTTCAGTCCCTAGAGAGTAATTCGAGAACGCTCTTCTCGTTACTTATTTCTCGAAATCGAAAGAAAAGATAGAAGAGGCGGAGAGAGATAGAGAGAAAAGAAATGTAGGCGATCCAGCATTATTATTGACAGATTCCTTAACGAAAGATTTCTCTTGTGATTTTCCTAAGAAAATGTTAACAGGAATCATTGTCATGAAAATTGTAAACACTGATATGAGTTATGATCGTAGAAATACCTGCTTTTTCGTTCATAACAAATGAAATATCCTTAGATATGATATTTCAGACATTCAACGTGTTCTCTCTGTTGTAACTGGATACATCTTTCGTGTTTTATCCCGTTTGGTGAACCTGCTAGACTCACGGAACCTGCAGCGGCAATAAAACGACGATATATGTATGTGTATATGTGTATATATATATATATATATATAAACGGAGGGTTGAAACAGAGAAGGAATAAGAGAGACAGATAAACGAACGCAGACTCGCACCCTCCTTCAGTAGAAAAGGTATATCGAGGACAATGGGATCTCATCGAGAGCCGGTTCTCATCTTTCATTTCAATGTGGCACGCGCCAACTTCGCATCTGGCAGGTCCACCAGGGTGCAATTGAAACTGTGACGGTGGAAAAGTGCTCCCTCTTGTTTTTTAACTTCTACCTCTTCTTCCTCGACTTGATTAGTTTCAACTTGTAATGTATATCAATGTTTAATATTCTGAAAATAATAAAACGATGGTTAAAACATTTCTTATTGCGTGTTCAATTTTTTTATTTATGTATTTTTTTTCAAAAATGAATTAATTTATTACCCTTAGCGGGGATGATATTAAAATTTCATTTTACAAATTCCAATATATAGAAGTAAATCGGGACCTATGTGATAGCAGAAATTGCTACGTCGTCCTCGTCGTCGTCGTCGTCGTCGTCGTCGTCGTTATGGCAAAGCTTGGATTAGCTCGTACGTGGGCGGAGAAAAAAAATCGCCGAGTAAGTCTGGCTCGAGTCATAGAAAAATTCCGTTTCGTCGGCACGGGCCATTACCATGAGCAAGAGAAGGAGGAAGAGGAAGTGGAAAAGGAAGAGGAAAATGAGAGAAGATGTAGTAATAGTCTCTTTTCGTGAAGTCAATCGATCGTTCGATTTATCTGTCTATCTATCTATCTATCTATCTATCTATCGATCGATCGATCGATCGATCGATCATTTAACAAAGAAAAAAGATTAAAAAAGAAAAAGAAGAAATGAAAGAAAAGAAAAGACAAGAAAGGAAGAGAAAAAGAGAGGAAAAAAAGGGCGACTCATTTGAATCCGGGAGACGACAGTAATTGAACTCGTTCGATCGAGTAATAAAAAGGTAATCCGCGGATGGTTTTATTTCCTCCGAGGAACAGAGAGGACGACCCTTTTTATCCATTCCCTCTCTGCAGGTACGCTTAACGTCACTAACACATCGAGCTACCCCGTTCACGTTCATACCGATTCTCAATGTCTCTTCCTACGTGACGCACGACTACTTCGACTATTTCTACCTTTTTCTCTCTGCAGGCATTTTTACTTCCTGCCACCCTAACCTTGTCCACCCTTTCTACTGTTCCCCGTTCTTCTCTCTCTCTCTTTCTTTTTTTTCTTTTTCTTTTTTTTTTTTTAACTGGCTCTCTATCCCTCTTTTCTTGTCGTTGCGACTCAACTCGAGACGTCTGGCACTGGCGGTCTCTGATTAACTCGAAAGATCGTCCCATCCAACCGACCGAGAAACTTCTTCTTCTTCTTCTTCTTCTTCTACTACTTTTCCTCTCTTTCTCTCTCTCTCTCTCTGTCTCTCTTTTCTACGATCTTCTAAGATCGAGGACGATAGAATGAAAAATAGAAAGAGTGAGGTAGAGACGAATGAAGAGGTTAAAGACAAATAATGGGCAAAAGAGGAAGACAGTGAGAATATCAAATCCCCCTTCCCTGCTCTTCCCGATGAGGGAAATCTAAAAGTATTTTTTGTTTTTCTTCCTTCTATCCCGAGAGTCGTGTCTAGTCATGTTGAGTCAAGTCGATTCAAGTCATGTAGAATTTCTAACGTTCAAGTTAAGACTTTCGTCGCGACATTGACCGTCTCGTCCTGCGTATCCTTGGAGATACGAAAGTACTATTATTATTATCCAGGGATAAAGAAAGTACGAGAAACCGAGCTCGTTTTTAGATCGTTCGACAAGCCTCGAGCGAACGAACGTCTCCTGTGTGATAAAGGTAAAGAACAAGAAAGGGACCTCAAACTTAAGCAAGAAGTCTTTTTCGTATCTCCATTGGGAATTTTATGTTTCGAATAAGAATTTTCTGTTGAGTGAAACTTAGAAATTATATTGTTATCGTTAATAATGTTCGATACGTTAGATTTCATTTCGATCTTTATATTTAGACATTGCTAATTATTCAAATAATTTTACTCAACAAAAAAAAAAAAAGAAAAAAAAAAGAAAGAAAGAAAGAAAGAAAGAAAGAAAGAAAAAAAACTACCTGTTCCTTTTAATCTCTCTTTCGAAATAAGTTACATACTCGATCCTATTGGCTAATTACGAAATAAACGTATTATTGCATAAACGTGAAAGTTTGATTTCCCTTGAAAAATTCTTTTTCCATTTGATCTAATTAATAATTAATCGTAAGAAAAATTATTTGTTAAACAAAATCCTTAGATTTTCTATGTTTCGCATGAATTTAGGTCATTTGAAAAAGATCCCAATTCAAGCTGGGATTTCTAGGAAAGCTCGTTCACGTGTTCCCATCTTTGTCAAGTTCCCGATTACTCAACCTCGACCGAAATACGTAATCATGATCGTCGTAGTGACGGCAGGAAAACGTGCAAGCAAAAGCGGTCTGGAAGCTGAAGCACGGTTTACTTTAGCCAGGCCTCGCGATAGAAGACTAGAAGGGATTGAATAGCGAAGGGAACATAGAGAGGGAGGAAGGTCGGGGTGATGGGGAGGTTGGTTTAATTCATTTACCGCAAGGACGCACGTGGAATATAGGTCTCCCTTTCTCCTTCTCTTACTCCCTCATGATACCACGAGAGCTGGAAAGCTTCTGGCAAACATCTGCGAACTCTTGCGGAGTCCCAAGGAGACTCCCTAGGGAAGGAAACCCGATAATATTCCCGCGGGCGGTCCGATCGAAAGAGAGTAGAAACGAAATCGTGAGAAAATTCATGCAACCCTTAAAACGCACGTCACCAGACTCAAACCTAGGAACTTTTTATTATTTCACTTTCTCGTTTTTCTTTGTGTCATATTTTTTATTTCACTCTTCCTGTCTCGCCTCTCTTTCTCTCTCTCTCTCTCTCTCTCTCTATTTTTTTGTTTTTCATCTTCCGTTCTTTCGTTTTTCGGGTGAGAAAAGAGAAGGGGTAGGAGGAGAGACTGAGGATAAAGAACTCGGGCCGATGCAATCCGCGTTGATAATCGATATCCCGGAAATGCGGAACGTTCGCTTGAATACGGCCGATAAATCGAAGGTGCGCCTTTTATGAAACGCTCTCGTTAACGTGAATATAAATTTGTCGATCGCAATCTCGATAATCTTCAACGTTCTCCGCTTCTCTTTGTCTCTCTCTCTCTCTCTCTCTCTCTCTTTTTCTCTGTCTTTCTTTCTTTCTCGTTCGATCAAGTGTATACTACGTTTGCACCTTTTAATTGTATGTGTACCTGTATACACATGCGCGTGTGTGTTTCGTGAGACTTAGCGAAGATGAAAAAATAAAGAGAAAAAAGAGAACAAAAAAATCATCGCATGTATTAAAACGACAGTTTTGTCAGAGTGAGAGAAAGAGGGAGAGAAAGAGAGAAAGTTTCTAACGATGAGCGAAAATTATTTTTGATGTTCCGTTAATGAGATTTCACATAGATATATGCAGCAATGGTACTAACAGCGATAGTAGTTGAAAGTACCGATCGATCGTATTAACATTTGGCTCGTGTTTCCATTGTTAAATAAAATCAATGTCGCCTTCGGCCGTGCTCGCGAATATGACGTAATCAATTTAACGAAGTTTTCCAATTTTCACTGGTTTATCCTGCCGATATTTCGAGCACTCTCGTGTGCAAAGTCGATTGTGCATATTCACTTTTATTATTATATATATATATATATATATTTTTTGTTGTTGTTGTTTTGTTTTTTATCTCATCGTTCTTTTCCTGTTAGCAAGTAAAAAGTGTCGTTTATGAAGGATCGCCATTTACTTTGTCTCTGTGTATTCAGTTTAAACGGATAATCTGGCAAATTCGGATTTCAATGGAAAACATGGCTACGCCCTGAAACGACAAACGCGTTACATGCTTTTCCTACATCGATGTACGTACGTGTACGTACATATCTATGGATCCACGTAGATCTTTTTTTTTTTTTTTTTTTTTTTTTCTTTCGATCTGTCGCAGCACAAAATGTAACGATGATTTTAAACATCCATTCGACCTGTCAATGTTAATGCACGTATTACATGTCATTTCCATTATATTATGAACATAATTTATAATGTTAAATATTTGTTGCAAATTACATTTATAATCTCTTTTTTCATTTCTTCGTGTCATTCGTTTATTTCTAAACATAAATTCTGTAGTTTATCATCGTGTCATGTTTAGAACCACTGAGAGAGAAAGAGGACTCATGGACGAACGTTTAATGCTATTATGCGCTCTTTCTTTTCTCCCTTTACTTCGAAGCCCACCAAGAATCTCAACGTCTTTGCACTTTTTCCAAGGGCCTTCCTTTCCATCGACGTAAATTACTTCACTCTTTCCCATACTTTGCACTTACTCTTCATCAAGCCACCTCACGTGTATGAAAAATTTTTCTTTCGACCTGTGTTTCAAAAGAAAACAAGGAAAAAAAGAAAAAAAGATATTTGATAAGCAAGAAGAAGGTAAGAAAATTTATTCCCTTTCTTTCTCTCTCTTTTCCTTTTAAATCAATTAGCTAGTAAATGCATATACGTATAATATATAAAAATAGTGAAATCGATAGGTATTAAAAATTGTTGCTAATGTGAACGACTTCGAGGATCGACCACCACGGCAACGTTAGAAATATATATTTATAAAACAATAATTTTGTGACAGGTTAAATATATATTAAATACACAAAACAAATATGGGTTAGAAAATCTGATCTTTCTCTAAGATCAACGTTAGGAAATGTATTTGAAAACAAAAGGAAGACCGAGAATTGATATATCTATTTTGAGGTGTGGAAGAGATTCGAAAATCATGAAAGGATATGAGAAAAGAGGAAATAAGGGAGAATAACGTATTACATGGATCTGGGTAAAGTGTCATGTTGTAACGGTCTAGGGTGAGCTCGTGGGACAGGATTTACTTAACGGTCGAGCGTTAAGCTGTCGGAATAATCCACGCAAGGCAGGAGTAATAATGGACTCAAGTGCAAACTTGCCAGCAACGGCGGTGCTCGCCCCTTGACGGTGTAAATAATGCACGCTTTACCAACGCGAGATCCGCACGCGTCTCCTTTCCTTCTCTTCCTCTTCTTCCCTTTTCCGGAAGGACATTATCCTTAACGAATTGCGTACCAAGTATTTGCGTACAAAGAGAACAATACCTAGTTTACATCCAACGAGGCCCGACAAAAATTCATCCACCAAAATTTTCCCAACGTTGTAAATTATAAATATAATAAATGTCAGTGAGATTTTTATATTAAAGAAATTTTTGAAATATGAAAAAGCATTAGTTTCATTTTTCTTCCTTTTCCAACAAAATTTTAGACTTTGAAATCGTCCATATGTTTGCCATTTTTTTATTTCGTTTAGCAAAGACCTGTATATATATATATATATATATATATATATATATATGCATGCATATATGTACCATCTGTTTGAAGGGAAGTTTCATTTTTTAATTGTTCAGGTCCTCTGTGTATACTCCTCTTACCACGTTGAGTTAACTTGAAAAAATATTTTAAATTCCAACTATGAACTATTTGCATTGTGTCCGGGTGTATGCATATAAGCGTTTGGACATCAACGTTTGGACGTTTCTAAAAAAGAAAAAAAAAAAGAAAAAAAAAAAGAAAAAAAAAGAAAGAAAAAAAGATAAAAGAAAAAAGAATAAAAAAGAAAAAAGGAGAGAAAAAAAGGAGAAAAATTAAAAAAGAAAGAAACTTTTGCTTTCTTTCACTGTTATTTTTCGATGGTACCACGACGAAAGGAAAATCATTGAAAGAATTATACGACTTTCCTTCCGTTTGCGTTGACGAAGCACGCTAAAATACGAATAATAAGCGATTAAATGGTACGACTCGAATTCGAAACGGAAAGCCATGAGGTTTACGAGCTCGGGCTTGGCTATTGGTTACGGCATCGTGCCCACTGGCAATTTATTCTCGAGTTATTGCGTTTCCGTCGATAATTATAAACGCCGTATAATTTTGCCTGAGAAATCGTGATACAAATCAAAGTAACAAGTCAAATTTTACCTACTCGAGAGATTGGAATGAAAGATGTAAAGTGGTAAAGTTCAAAGAAAAAAAAAATATATAGAGAGGGAGAAAGAAAGGTTTAATACACAATTAATAATATTCAAAGATAAATGACGAATATTTTTCCTTTTTCATTTTCTCCAGAAACTTTGATCTTAATCACAAAAAGATCAAGAGAAAGAAATAGAGAGAAGAAAGAATAGCATTAGAAGCAGCAACATTTACGAATAACAACGACAAAAGAATGATCTCCTTGAACGTTTTTCCACCTGGCATGCTTCCCACGATCGCAAAGTAATTTGTAACATGTCCCAGATGGAATAAAGAAAATGTATTTTTAGCATAATCGCTGAATAACAGAGATATTATCCTACTTTATATAAAAGTCCGGTAAATATTCTTTTTCTTATTTATTAAAATTAATTAATAATAAAATTAATTATTGAGAATTGTATTGTTTCGATTATTTGCAAGTCGAAGAAAAGAATTAAGATGATAGTTAAGATGTTGTTGAAAAAAAGAACAAGAGAAAGAGAGAGAGAGAGAGAAAGGAAACTGGTGTTGCAGTTAGAAAATCAGTCTAATTATTTTGTACGTGCGGCTTTCAGCAAAATGGGATCGCGATTATTTTCGCGAATAGGATCCTCGTTTTGCTTGCATGCGGATGAGATGAAGAGAGAAAAAAGAGAAGGAACTTCATTGTCACGCCATATTCGTGGTAAAAGCAATGGCAACGGTTGGCTATCCGCATCGTCCTCGAGTGTTTCGTGACACTCACTACTTCCAGCAGCTGTACCACCTTCAGTTTCTTCGTTTAACTCCCTGGACCACCGCAAACTCTAAAACGATCCCGAGTCGGTGAATCTCGGGTTAATTGCACGAGACCGTGACGAAAACGTGAAAGCGCGTTCTTGCGATTCGTTTCTCTACTCTCTTCGAATTAATTGTTATACTATACTCCCTTATTCTATAGTTTCTCACTATCTCTTTTTTTTTTTTTCGATATTTTTTCCTTTCTTTGTATTATCTGAAAAAAAAAAAAATCTTCAGGAGAAAATTGTATTCCCAATAATTTTTTTAATAACTTTTTATGACGTTATTTTTATGACAGAGTCGATAATTTATGAAGTCAAATTGGAATTGGTAGATTTACTGATAACCTGATAAAATTATATATTTATTTGACAATTTAATTGATTATAAAATCTTTGAAAAGGAGATTTTTTTTTCTGTATTTTTTTTTATTTTATTTGATTCCCTTAATTTGAGTATATTTGTTATCTCTCTGTGATCGTTTTAAATTAATAATGTTACTTTTACACCGATCGCTCCACACATCCTGAACCACATCGTGGCTTTTTTGTATGATGTTTTTAATCGATTTACTCGCTGGCATACATAAAATATGAATGTACTTTTCCTTTTTTTTTTTTTTTCGTCAGTGGACCACGATGATTTCCACCTGCCCAGCCCCATTCTCGAACCGCACCAGCATTTCGAGTTAATTGCACGAACCACGGCACGGAACGTTGAAACCTTCCTCCGATTACGTGTTCCACATCGAGGCGAAATTATTTGGCCACTATTTTCTCCATTGTTTCGCGCGCGATTCGTGACAATTCGAAATTTCTATAAAAGCCATCTGTGGCTGCCACGATAAAGGACCATCTTCCTTCTTTCCAACAAATTAATCCTGAATTTACATCTTCTTTTAATGAAATCACACGCAAGAAATCATTTATAAAACTGATAATATTCAACAAATTCATTGTAATTAGTATTTTTTTTTTCATTTTTATAAATGATAATTATTACCTGTTATAAAATGCTGAAAAAAATAATTGTGTTCTGTTCATTACAAATCTGTTATATTTCATAATGATTAATGAGAGAGTCTATTTAGTTATCAATGTTTAATTTTTAATAACATGTGATCAGCATAATAATAATAATAATGTTGAGATTTTATTTTAAAATAAAGTTGATATAAACGTAATTAAAATGATCTGTTTATGAGTTTCCATTCGATATGCATTTGTCTTCTGAATATTTGAGAACATCTGCTATTTCAAAACATTCCAAGATCTTTCTTCCTTTCGACGTCTCATAGATCTTCCTACAAGTTAGATCCATGCTCTCCAATAAATGCTGCTATTCGTGAATTCAATCCGTACCGCTCTTCGTGAAAATTTACAACCATCTTGCCCTAATATATATATATATATATATATATATATATATATATATATATATATTTTCTTTTTATGAATATTTTTGATTCAGTATCAGAGCAATTTTTAAATTTTAGTTTTAGAAATATTCCATAAAAATTCTGTTCTAATTTCAAAAGTATACTCATTAGATTTGCCCTATTTAATGCGTGGGAAAATTAAAAGACTAAAAATAAAATACCGTTGGAAAATGTTTATTAACAAACTCTTTAACATTTGCATATCTGTGTGAAACGTTGTAATGAATTTTAGGGCTTAAACGTATGTGCAATATTTAACATGCAAAATATTACTTTTATCGCATATAATCTATATGCTGCTAGTAATATTACATATTACTACTACATACTATCTCCGAACAAAAGCAGACGGTATTACTCTCAACTCCTCATTATGATAATGAATCACACGTGTGGTATGACAGAGCGTGCGAAAGATATACGTAGGTACATACATAGATCCCGATTTACCTAATTCGTGGTAACTCCGGCTCTGCATTTAAAGTAGCTCTAAGTACGTGCTTCTAGATTTACATGTGCTCTACGAAGTAGTCAAGCTACTATTTCTTCTTTCTCTTACAGAAAACTGCTATACTACCTTTTTTTTTTCTACCTTTTATTTTTCAAAACAAAACGGTCGATTCATATTATAAATACCAATCGACGAGGAAAAAATACAGAAGCTTTCGAAATGTTCTAAAGAAAGACGAAAGAAAATCAAATTCCTAAAGCTAATGAAAATGGCGATCTTAAAAGTGCTCATTAAAATCCTGTAAAATCTCTGAGAACTTTGATGCCAGTTACAGGGATCTTAATTAACTTTTAAAGAATGTATAAGTCAAGGTAAGTGTGGCTCTCCTTTAATACTTTTCAGCTAGCGTATCGTCGCATTAAGATCGAGTGTTTACACGTAGAGATGATTTAAATAAGAATAAAAAAGAAAAAAAATAGAAGAAGGTAAAGAAAAAAGAAATGAAAACAAAAAAACTTAAGGATTTTTAAAGCTATTAAACACCCCTAACTTTATAACGATTTACGACAATGTAATTCTTGACCGATTTTGATAAATAAATTCTCATTTCAAAGATGAAAGTTCAAACGACGTGACAACTTTTTTTAAATTTTCAAAAAGCTTAATTTTGTTTCAAGAAAATCGTGTCAAAAAATGTTATTTCTTTTTTCAAGAATAGTTTATGCATAAAAATAAAGCTTTTTCAAAAATTCAAGGAAAATCTTTTTTACGCACCGAAAACCGACGTTGAAATGAACTTTTCTGATTCATTCCAAACGCAAGAAAATGCGTATCGCATCACGTAGAAAGCTCACTCAGGAATTTCAATGAGCTTTAGATAGATGATTCTATGGTAAAAATAAAAAAAAAAAAAATACATTCATGCTAATGAGTTTTAGTTTTCTGAAATAGTGTTAAATCTAAAAAAAGAAAATATCTAGTTCTCTCTGAATTTTACATTCGCATATCAGAGACGTGAAAAATTTAAATAGCAACGTTTATCGTTTATCAGCAAATGTTTAGATTGATAATTCAATAAATTCGATGTAACTGCAAACGATCCTACCTAAATCTCCTAATCGCGTTATATATTTCATTGATTATTATTTTCTACAAAATATTCGATAAGATCTTGTTTTCTCGTCGCAAATTTATGTATATACATATATATATATATATATTTGTATAGTTATTATATGTATCAATAATATTTATTATTCTTCATGCATTTATATCGTAAAACAAATATGTACCGACATTGCGTCGTATCTAGCATCGATCAGTATGAAACGCACGCCACCGTCAGTCAACTAATACTATTCTAACATACACTAATTAAATCAATCGTTATGTTACACGTAAGAGGGTTAAAACCTACACAAGCTTATGCACCGATACGATAGTATATTTGTGATAGTATTCTCTGCTTGCGCTAATATTTCATATTTTGTCCATAAATGTCGCTAAAGTCACACACGAGGGAAAGACGATGAACAGCCGTAAGTAGGTCACCTTTGTCTCGTCGTACAATTTATGTAATAACATTACAAGGTTACAAAATATATTACAAAAACGAATCGAAATTAAAGCTAATCGAAAATATTAACTTTTCTAGTTTCTATAAAATATATATATATATATATATACATATATATAAAAGAAAGAAAAAGTTGCAATATATTAGAAAAGATGATCGATCAGAATGCTATGAAGACGTTGATAAAAAGTTGTCCCGAAGGGCCATCTCGGTTCATATCTCTCGTAACGAGGAATCTCCCAACACTCTTTTCCGTCTCTGTTTGAATAATACAAGAATTTTCAGATCCACGAGTGTACGTGCTTGGAATTAAAAGGGGACTTACTGCGATTAAGGGCGCATAAAGTTTCGTCGATCCGAAGGTATACGTGAGACGTCGTCTCTCTCTCTCTCTCTCTCTCTCTCTCTCTCTCTCACTCACTCACTCTCTTTTCGAGAGTAAAGATACGACCTCTGGCACACGCTAACACGTATACACATATACAGACAGACATATTCTCTTTCTCTCTCTTTTTCGAATAAGTAGAGATAGGTGGACCGTAGATGTTGGGTCATGGGTAAAGAAGGTGATAGGAAATAGCTAAAGACGAGAATAGAAAAGAGAGAGAGAGAGAAAAAGAGATAGAAAATATTCGCTATCGACTGTTCGCAGGATCGGAAGAAGCAAACGGCGATGCAGACGCCTTTTTGGATAGAATTGCGTTGAGGTGGGCGTGAGGATTCTAAAATTCGTACATACCGCAGACACCCACACTCACACTCACACATAAACACACAAAGTATTGGAAAAAGATAGCCGTCTTTGGATCGATACTTTCTATCTTCGTTTTTCGTTATACCCGTTTTTCGATCGAGACTCGAAGGAACTGGAAGAGGACGACAAGAACGAGAACGAGAACGAGAACGAGAGGGTTAGAGAGAGAGAGAGAGAGAGAGAAAGAGAGAGAGAGACGAGAAGAAGCAGAGACGAAAAGATCGCCGGAGGAACTTCAGTAAATTGTCCTGCATTTTACTTTACTTCTGTCTCTTTATATGTCTGTTTGTGTGGGCGCGCGCTCACGTATATGTATGAGGCTCGAGACTAAGTATGTATTAGTAACGTCCTAGAGAATGTACCTACGTAGTTTGGATTACTCCTAAAATCTATGAACTTCCTTCGTATTTGTGGAAAGGTGGAAAAGGTGGCTACGCGAACGTTCTATAGGATTATCTTGGTGTTAGCGCAGAATCCGGATCCATCTCATAATCGAGAAAACCACTACCTTCTTCTATCTCTCTTTCTTTTTCTTTTCGCTATTTTTAACAAACTTTAACGCTAGATAATAGTTACAATCTTTTACACTAAAACTCGTCATATCTTTCATCGATTTGAGAATGATCTCTATTCCCCTCTCTCCTCTTACCCCATCTCTCTCTCTCTCTCTCTCTATCTCTCTTCTTTCTATAATTTTATCGAAAATTTTTATTACCTTTTACGACTGTCTTCTTTCCGATGATTATGATAGCCATATGAAATTACTGAAGAAAAGAAAAAAGTGATGTGACCTACATGTATGTACCTATCCGTTTGCATTGTTACTTTGTATTTTTAATTAAAAGATTATGTTAGAATCATCGCCGAGAGACTTTCATTTTTAAGCTCTTTTAACTTTTTAGCCGTCGTTCTTTCGATTAAAAAAGTTTAGAAGGATGCATCTTGTTTTTCTTTCCTTTCTTTTCTTTTCTTTTTTGTTTTCTTTTTCTTTCTTTACTTGCCTCGGTACGTTATTTAAGTGTGTTAAAATGAAAAAAAAACCAAAAAAAACCAAAAAAAAAAAAAAAAATATGCATTGCAGTCGATAAATCTCCAAGTTATATTTTATCCCTTCGTATATATCTATGTAGGTAGGTACATAGAGAATTAGGGAGTTCGAGTTTATCGAATTGGAGCGATTCCTTCCTTGTCGAAATGAATTCGCGCGTAAACGCAGATACGAAAATGTGCGAATACCAGTTGAATTCTATTAGCTCCGTTCTCGTTAGACCTCCAACGATACGAAGGGAAAAAAAAATATATAAAAAAAGAGAAAGAAAAATAATAAAAAGGATTGCGAGCTTATGAGTACCACGGCTACGGGTACCCTTAGCGTGGTCAAAGTTTGCTCTGACCTAACGAGTACGTTTAACGTACAGTCACTTGCAAAAGTTATTTGGCAATACCTTTTTGACATTTAATTAAATATTTCCTGGGCTGGACTCTTCATTTTTTTTTTTTTTCTTTTTTTTCGCGTAGAAATGAAGAAATTAGTAATTTATGAAGTACAAAATAAATTTCAAAATAAAAAAGTTTTTTTTCTTACTTTTTTTGCTAATTTTTTCGTCTTCTCCTTTCATTATTTTCTCTTTTTTTTTTTATTTTTTTTTATTTTTTTTTCATTAATAACCGTACGTATTTTTTGGTAGATTTTCTTGCGAAATCTAGTCTCGACTATTTCAAAGAACAGATCTTTGGATAAAGGTACATTTCACGTACGAGGAAATTCTGTACCTTTTACAAGGTCTTCAAGGCAAAGGGAATCTCCGCTTTAAACATCAAGATTAGTTTACGACAAATATTTGCTACCATGTAAAACATTCGAGGAGGCAAAGTTAATTAACGAAGAGTAAAAAGACAAGTGCACTTAATGCAGATCCAAAAGTGAAGAACGTTAATCGAAGCTTACGAATTTTATAAAGCTGACAATTACAAAATTTACTTTTCGAAATAAATGACAAATGAATCTCTTTCTCTTCTCTTTTGTTTCTTCTATTCGGGTGTTTGTTAAAAAAAGTGTAAAAAGTAAACGTTTCTCCCTTTGCGAAGTCTATCGACGAGATAGTTAAAGATGAAAATACTTCAGACTACGATGACAATCATCTCTTTCTCTCTCTCTCTTTTATATACTATATATACCTATATATAACGTAGTACAAAATCTATCGATCGTTCGCACGACCTTCGATGTCCATCGACAACGATCGCAGTGCACTCCAGAAAATGGGATAAGAGGAATCCATTTGTAAGGGGCCGAGCTCGAACGCCAGCAGGTGGATAAGGGCAATTTCAGGCCATCTTCTATCGTTTCCTCCCCCCCCCCTCTCTCTCTCTCTCTATCTCTATCTCTTTGCAACGACAAAGGGCCAATAGAATGTGAGAAAGAGAGAGAGAGGGAGGGAGAGAGAGAGATAAAACGTACGTTTCTTCTTATCAAGCTCGACTCATCGAACCGACCACGTACTGCCACTTACACGTGCAATTTTCTTTTCTACTACTTCCGTGTACCATCTCGCCAGAGAAAAATATTTTTTCGTTTTATTTTTTATCGAAAAAGGGCCATTCGTTCGAAGGGACACCACTAGCTTTTAATAATCATTATTATCATGTCAAATTGAAAAACACAAAAAAAAAATATATATATATATATTATCAATTAACTTCATCGTTAAATAAAATAATATAAATGATCGGACAAAACTCACATTCATTCATTCAAATATCATTTTGTTTAATTATTCCTTTTGTCGAAAGAGAGTACGGACAGAGTTCTGTCACAGTATCCCTCTTTTTCTCTTCTTTATTCTCTCATCCTCCGACACCCTTTACCTCCTCCTCACCGCCCTAAACGTAAGTCCCGAGCTCGACGTTGAGTGGCTGCGCACTCGCTCGTGAGTTATTGCGAGTCACGTAGGCGGCAGTCGTGGGGGTATAGAGTGCCATTATTATGACGCACCGCGCGGTTGAACCGAGCACCCAGAGTCGGAAGTGCACCAAACGTGTGATAGAAAGAGATATATATATATATATATATTATATATACACATACACACACACGCACACATACACGCACACATATGAGAGAAGAAATGATTGAGAGAGCATAAAAAGTGACAGTGAAAGAAAACGAGAGATAGAGAAGTATTGAAATACTTGCTGTCAACGAAATAATGAAAATTATCCACGTGACCAACTAATTAAAACAGAGAAAGAAAGATGAAAAATGCAAACCTTATTAAAATCACAATGCAAATTTTTCTTTTCGATTCTATAAGGAAAATTATTCAAATTAATAAAGTAGATGCTACAAACTCTAATTTAATATTATAAATCTTTCGTTAATATAGTAATACTAATATTATAATTGTTTTGTAAAAATGTATTTATAGACTGAGATACATTTTGTATACAAAAATAATATCTAAACATTATAAATTGTTTTTAATCTTGCAATATTAATTGCTATTTGATCTTTAATATTTAATTTAATTTTATTTAAAATTTGTTTTATTCAAATTTCAATGTGAAACTTTTTCATTCGAAATGAAAATAAGAAAGAACTGGAAAATCCTTTGTCGAGATCGAGGGATAATGAAATCCTTGGAAAAATATAAAAGTAGAGGAAGTTGAAAGATGGTGAAAAGAAACATGAAGTCGTTCGAAAAAGGGACAGACACCGTAAGAAATCCTAGTCTGTCCCTTATTCGCAATTTCTCTGAATTCGATCGAGAAGGAAGATGCAGTTCGTCAGCATTTCGCGAGAAACCGAGCGCGAATTCACGTGGGTACCTTCGCTTTGGTGAATCCCTTGATTCCCTTGGGATTGGAATTCCAAAGCTGCCTTGCATCTCTCTCTCTCTCTCTCTCTCTCTCTCTCTCTCTCTCTTTCTCTCTCTCTCTCTCTCACTCTCTCTCTCTCGCAATCGCACAACACCAACAATACTGTATCTTGGAGTTTATGTGCCGTGCATAATAAGTAAAAGGACATTGGCCGACTTCAATTTTTTCTTCTTTTCTTTTCTTTTCTTTTTTTTTCAATTTAAAGCTACCAGTCGTCCCCCTTCTTTTTTTCTTTCACATTCTCTCTATCTTTCTCTTTTATAAATCAATACTTCTATTAATTTAATTTCAATTATCCCTCTCGATACGACAATAAGTTCAAGTATGAAAGCGTTAAGATTTCCCATCGATTATTCATCAGTGCACTTTTCGAGACGTAGCAAAAGTCTAAAAGTTTCTATAGAGCACCGGATATAACTAATTTATTTATCTAAGTATTTGAAAATGTTCCTCTGGCTATTTTTAACGATATTTTAGCGAGTCCCATTTATTAGCAAAGACGTGGACTTCTTTTCTGTTTATTAGTTACTTCACACGAGTAAGAAACAAAATTTTACAAGTCTTTTGTTCTTATCTACTCACATATTGCAATTGTTTTATATCATTTTTTCTTTTTTCCAAGCGAAGTAAGCTACCTAACGAACTTTGCACGCAAATTTTTTCTTTTGTGAATTTTCAAAACTTTTTCATATAAATAGAAAACGACGAGAATTATGCGGACGAAGTTTATTGTTACATGCAACAAAATTGCAATTTGCGTATTATCCCCGATTGAAGGCACTTACATTCAGTTAAAATCGTTTACTTATCCTTTCGCGGTAAAACGTTTGTTATTAAGCCAGAGGAAGAGAGAAAGAGAAAGAGAGAGATAAAAGGCCATTCTACGTTGCTTGTTAAAATTGCTGTTCGAGCAACTTCACCAAAACTTGCAGCTTGCTCACGCGATAACAACGGTTAATTTTATGAGCTCATGAGTCTCGAACAAAGGTAAGAAAACAGTTCTCATTTAACAGTGTTAAAACTGTCCTGTTTTAATCTTACATTTGTCAGCTTTGTGATTTTCTATCATAATAGTACAAACTATTTTCAAGAGTAAATTATTATTATTTCCATTGAAGAGATTAACTATGTTTCAGATATTTAACAATTTAAGAAAAAAATAATATACAAATATTTGTATATAAATTAGGTATATGACAAATTTGAGTAGAAATTATATTAAATAATTATATTAAATTCAATGGCAAATAAATTGTTTATCACTAATTACTTCTATTTATATATTTTAGTTAATACATATATTTGGCATAGAAATTATATTGAATTTTTGAAGTACATTGGAAGTTAGTTCGACTTCGAAGATTGGCGAAGCCTTTGGGACCGGATTTTCCAGGATTTCGTAGGCTAATTAACTTCGGAGTAGCCTTTCGAGCACCATTCGTGCCAACTGTCCAAATTTCAGCGAGTTTACGTGGAAAGTACCGTTTCTCTCGTGAATACCTGGGAATGTCATCGAGTGAACTTGGCCGACTTTAACGCGTTGATTTATAAACGGTTTAGTAAAGTTCTATCGTTCATCTATTCAAATACTTTTTAATTTTATATTTTTCCAAAAGATAAATCCCTTGAATTCTTACAAACATTAATAATTCATTAAAATATTAACAAATGAAACGTAAATTTAAATACTTATATTACATGCAATCAAAAGAAATAACAAATATTTATTTATTATATTTCACGCCCTTATCATATATAATTCGTATGATTAGAACGACTTAGAAACACGTGTAACAAAATCAAAACAAACTTCGTATCGTACTCACACTCACCAGAAACATTATCTTCTTTCTGAAGCTCGTCACGTGTGTCGTAATAATCGAATTGCCACGATTCTGGGTCTCTAGAGAATCTCGAAAGAAAACAACAAAGATTCTACCCCCAATTTGTCTCTCTCTCTCTCTCTCTCTCTCTTCCACGCATCTATTGCAAAGAATAAGAAACGAGATTTGCGAGAATGAAACACGGTTTATAACGCGCAACGTAAAACTCCCCTATGCCGATTTTGGACTCAAGTGGTCCGACGAAGAACTGTAAGGGAGAGTTTATACTTATGGAAAAGCTCTCGAAAGACAACGATAAAGATTGGAAGGGATGAAGAAATAGGAATACGATGGCGGGAGAACGATTTCGTCCGTCCCTTCGCTACTCTTAACGGCGCAAACATTTGCCGATTGTACGCAAAGCTGCTTCAAATAGGGTACGTCGAGTAAACTTCGTTCAGTATACATATATACATAGTATGTATAGGGTGCCGTCGTAATCCAGCTTCGTTTCACAGAGATTCTAACGTAAGTGTATACTCATTAGTCCTTATTCTGTGCAAAGATTTGTACTAATTACGAAATTGAGATAAGATGATAATAGTCAAACCTTTTCCTTCAATTAAGGATCATTTGATTGATTAATTATATATTATATATTTACTATATTCTAATTTCACAAGAATTAAATTAATTATATTTTAAGCTTGGAAAACGAAAATGTTTTTAATGCACATACATATAATAATAAATTTATCAATGCGTTTCAAGAGGATTATTAGGAAACCAAACAAGTAACTATTATACAAACGTTATGATTCGAACGTGTGCCAACTTTTGTCAAGTACCGCGAAGGCAAAGCACCCTTTCCCTTTACTTCTCGTCGGAGGGTCGTCGAAAACGAAATATAAATCGAGAACAAAACAAAGCGGTAGTCCATTTACTAGACGACTACGACGATGGTGACGATGACGATGACGATGACGATGATGACGACGCGAGGACACACAGGCGGAGTATGTCGATATTAATCTATATTCTATATCGGATAAAGAATTCGTAATGGAATATATACATATGTAGTATGAGTGGCTTTGGACGACGATCGACAACGACGAGCTATTCCAATCGAAATACTATATTTATTTGACGATCTGAAAAAGCTGACAATATTATTTTATATCGAATAATCAATAGTATTAATATGTAATTCGAAATGATACAAATCTTTATAGAAATATTATCAAACCTGTAATATCATACATTTCAATTAAATATGGATGCAAAATAAATAATAAAATAATTGGAATCATATTGAAAATAATTTCTTTTCCTTATCATTGATATGACCAACATGTTTGAAGATTATTATTACCATCAATCCTCGGAAAATCCAGAAAAATTATTAAAAGTTCGAAAGGTGACTTTGAAATCCTTGTTTGGTCCATCGTATTTAAAGGGATGATTACTAGGAAAAGTCTCTCTCTCTCCTCTCTCCTCTTTCTATCTTTCTCTTTCTCTCTTTTTATCCCTTCTATACGATTATTCAAGAGCAATAACCGTATAGATTTCCGGTAGGCAGGGAGAATTTTGCTTTCCGAGCAACTTCCGACGAATTTCACATCCGTTTTGGCATGGCAAACCTTCTACCACTAAACTGGCCAAGGATCGATAATGTATTCGACCGGTGAACGCCCCTTCTCTCTCTCTCTCTCTCTCTCTCTCTCTCTCTCTCTCTTACTCTCTCCCCCTCTCTCTCTCTCTTTCTTTTCTTCTTGGATGCATCAAAAAAGAAAAAAGAATTGAAGGATCCTTCGCATCGTCGATACCGAAAGATAGGAAAAGTAAAAGAGGAAGATAGATAGATAGATAGAGAGAGAGAGAGAAAGAGAGAGGGAGAGAGAGAAATAACAAATCCAGCTAAATAAGCCGTGGAAAAGGGATTCCCATAGGGAGCCAGATAGAGAGTGGAAATGTTCGATAGTGACCGGCGTTAAGCCGATAAAAAAAATATCAAGCAATACTGCTTCGGAAAAATCGGAAAAAGCTTCAACTTCTCTATGCGAAGTTTGTATTTATATATTTCTACGATACAAAAGAAATCGAGAAAATTAGCATTATCCTGTTTATTTATCACTAATTTTTTCATTCCAAATATTTATTGAATTGTTCGATGTGTACAAAAAAAAATATTTATAAAAAAAAAGAATGATAGTCAACAAAAAAAAAAAAAAAAAAAATTGCATGAAAATTTAAATACATATTTCTTTCCTATAAAATATCGCTCTCTCTCTCTCTCTCTCTCTCTCTTTCTGACATCATTATACTCCATTCAGATTCCATTTAAAAAAGAAAAAAATTTCCGAAGGTTCTTCTCATTCATAATGTTCGCTTTTAAAAGATATTTTGAAACATATATTGCAACGAAATTATTAAAGATTTTAAACGACGATGTGTCTGGAGAACATGAGAAAAAATATTTCTAGATGAATGTCATGGAAAAATAAAAGTGTTATTCACGAATTCACTTTGTCGTAGTCTTTCACGGATGAAGTGAACATTCTTTTCTCCCCAATCTTATACCCTAAAATCCGTCATACTTATGATATTCCAAAAAGGAAGGAGATCCTCGTTGATGTCTCGAACTCGAAGAAATATCGTTTGTTAGATCCACGGATAGGACGAATAAAGCGTCGAAGATATATATTATCGATATTTTTTCGATTTATTCGAGTCAATTCGTTCGAAAAATACAACATCTGTTATTATCTATATCTATGTATAAAGTGTCTAAGCAAAAATTATTTTAGAATAAAATTTGAATAATTTTTGTCTTTTTTTTTTTTTTTTTTTTTTTTGAATCTGAATAATTTAATTTTTAATGATCCAAGATTTTTCGATAATTTAACACACTATTTACGAATTATATTAAACTACACAATTATTTTCACAGCTAAATATCGTACTACATGTATATATATGTATTTCGTAGAATTTTTAAAAGGCATCAAGATTACGAAATTCCCTAAAGGGATATTTCAAACGTAATGAATTAATGGAGCACGTCGCAAGCCGAGGAAAATAAAAGGAGACGCTCGGTATGAAAATTTTTAAGTAAAGATGTCGGCGATCTCGAGAGCACGCGCTGGCGTTGATGAGTCAGGACGAACGTTTAGTAAAGCGATTTTATTTAGGAGACTCGAAGAGCTAAGAAAACGACGTCTATAATCTAACTTTGTTAGTGTTACGATCCATCGATGAACGAAGAGAGATGAACGTCGATTATTTCGGTTCGTTTAATTCAATAAAATAATTTAGAAACATAAGAAATTTTACTTTAATTTTAAAATAAATGTTTCAAATAAAAGAGATCATTCTCATTGATCGAATATAATTCAAACATTTTGATAGATTTGAAAATTGTATTATTTAAATATATTACTTTTAAATATATTATTACGATAATTTATATAATAATTTTTCGATTTCTATTGTTTATTCCCACGAAAAGTATGTATGACGTATTTGTGAACAGAAGTTGAATAGTCCATGGTCATTAATAATAGCTTCCTTCGTTGCATCCGAGTGTCACCAGTGCAAGTCCTTGGAAGCTCATAAAAGGAGAGAGAGAGAGAGAGAGAGAGAGAGAGAGAGAGAGAGAGAGAGAGAAAGGAAGAGAGATAGAGAAAGAGATAGAGATGAGACACAGGTATGACTAATTAATATGCTTGATAATCCGGTAGGATCTCTTGCGTCTCTAGCGACGAACACGTTGTTCCTTGAGACCGAAGGAAAACGCAAATGTGCCCGAACTGATGCGGTTCCGCAATGTGGACCATTTCATTAACCGTCCATTCGTGTTATCCTCTCCCTCTCTCTCTTTTGTTCTTCCGTTCTTGTCCAAACGTATCACATCACGAAACGTCAGGACACATGCAAAATAACGAAAATAGAATGTAGAGTAAAATCTAATATATTTCTTTTTTTTTGTTTTATATTAATCAACTATATATATATATATATATATATACATTTTTTTCATATAAGATTTTATAATAAATATTATTTTTCATTATACTTTATTTTAAAGTTTTTTTCCACGTAATACTTCCCGTTTTGTTTATGAAGTCTAGGTTTTATATAGTTCTGGGTTAAAAGCCGTGCATTCTGACCTTTATACTTTTTAAAGCTGCTGAGATCTAACATATACGATCCGTATATATATATAGATAAGTAGTTTTGTATGTAAAAACTATATAAATGTGTACGCTCAAAATTAATTCATATTTGTAACTTTCTAATCAAGTATTAATAAAATATCTTGGATAAATAAATAAGTGTTAAAGAGAGCCCACGCATACGTATGTCAGAATAAAACGATTATTCTAACGTCTGGAAAAAGAGCTTGAAAAAAGGAAAAGAAAATGAAAAAAGGAGAAAAAGAATACTATAAACGTTAGAAAGATCGTTGAATGAATGGCCTTGGGTGACGCCTACGGCGCCTCTCCTGCGATTCCCACAGGCCATGGGGAATCTATATGGAACGCTATTGTGTCTGGGGTCCCGTAGCGCCTCAGGGTGTTTTATCATCGACCATTATATCGGCATCAGGAAACCCTCCTCCGTTTGCCCAGACCACAGTCGTTCTTACCCTTGATCCCAGTGAAACGTTGCGCCTTCCCGAAAGACAATGGCCGTACGTCTTCCTAAAGAGACAAAGCCTTCGAACGACGATCTTCTTTCAAGTGTTACGAGAGAGAAGAAAGAAAGAAAAAGAGAGTGGCTCGTTATATTTCTTTATATACATATACATATATATACATATTTAAATTTTTTACTTCTATTTATAGATATTATTATGCAATTAGTATTAACCACCGTCTACATTTCCTCGCACCATTATTATCATTTTAATTAAAATATAATTTCTTACTGATCCACCGATTGATACAAAATAAAAATTAATTAAATAAAAAGAGAAATAAAAAAACAAAAAAAAAAGCAGTAAGTTTTTTCAAATAATTTTTCTATCGAAGTTTAACAAGTTTCCAAGCTCATGGCATAGATGAAAAATATTGCTATAAAGCGTAGGGTGGATTAGCGCGAAGCAGAAAGTACAGCGGAGCTCATAATTTGCAACTAAAGTGGCCGAGCAGCACTCGGCGTTAACGGTAACGCATGAGCGTATCCAAGTCGTCGTGCCGCTAAGCGTAACGTAAAAGTAACGCACCGCGGAAAACAGGCTGAACCTTTTTTCCGTTCCGCCTAATAACGTTATCGTTTGCTATCGTAAAAATTCAACGAACGTTAACGCTCGATTCCTACTTGCGAAAGGCCTTTCTTTCTCGTATTTCGTTTCAAATCTCAGATTTAACAAAAAGGAAACGAAAAAAGAAAAGGAAAATTGGAAAACGTATAATACACCCCTACATCTTTTCTTAAATCGTTTCGCTTTTTTATATTATACATCATATCGGATTATAAGACGACATTATTTTATTTCAAATAGGTATGAACTGAATGAAATGATTATTTCTTTAAAAAATGATCCGACTTTCTTTATTATAATAAAATTGAGATAAAAGAATCATGAGATAAGAGAGAAAGGAAAAAAAAAAAAAAAAAAAAAAAAAAGAAAAACGAACCTTTTCTGATGATCTCTAAATTGGAAAAAAAAAAAACTCGAGGAGAAGACGCGGACCAAAGTGACATAACGACAAGTCAGTTAATCAACCGAACAGAGGAAAAAGTTGCTTCATCCTGAACGTTGGTCGCAAAAGTTTCATAAAACTTGGCAGACGGCTTGGTAAGCCAAGTGTACACGTACCAACTAGACCGATAGCCAAGCTAGAGAGTAGAGTAGAGTAGAGATTTTTACTGAAGCCACCCCTCCCCACCACGTTCTTTCCTTTCTCTCTATCTCTCTGTGTATTTCGAAGTACGTATCCCACTACACAACAGTTCGATAATGAACGTAGGGAACACGTGCCAATGGATCCAATGTTATCCCGTAGAACGTCGTTTTTACGAAATACCTATTGGATATCGGATTCTTACTCCTCTAAAGTCGTCATCGTCGTTATTGCATTCGTAGTTTAGCTAGTATCACGTCGATGGCTCGTTTAAGAGATATTCAAATTCGAAGCGTTCAGAGCCGAGTGTTTATAGGCGGATTTTCGCAAGGACCCTAATTTGAGTATAGTACAGTCACAGACACACATCTACCATCAGAGAGAGAGAGAGAGAGAGAGAAACATAATATACATACACATACATAATATATATATATATATAAATGTAAATATATATATATATATATATATATATATATATATGTCCAAAGAGTCGGAAATCGTTTGCGTGAGTCCAGGAGCCAAGTTCTTCGCCCTCGTACGTTCGTTTCTCCCCTTTTTCCCCCGTCCCTCCACCCCTTGGCTTTCATCCACGTCGGTCTATATGGCTTTCGGATTAGTGGCACACGAGCTTATAGGGAACACCGAGAGAACTGGTGATCACCCTTCGCGAGCTCTCTCGATGATTGCCCTTATACGAGGGTCCAGCGATCGTCGAAATAAATGCGACCTGTATCGTCGCTCAGTGTTGGCTTTGCCGTCGTTATTAAATGCCGAAATTGGCCTTCTCTCGCTTTGCTCTCCGTTTTTGACCAACAAAGAAATGAACTGTCTTTTCCCTCGTACACAATCAATATTATTATCCTATTTAAATTAAGACATTCATGCTTTCCCAGTTGATTTTCTAGATTTCTTTTTTCGTTTTTTATCCACTTATTTTTTATTACATATATATTTTTTCGTATTATTTTATTGCATTAATATAACGTCTAATATTTATTTTTATTATTTATCGCATTACAACGTAATATATATTTTATCTTGTTCATTTTTATGATTCACAGGAAACAAATCTTTCTTTTTTTTCTCTCCCTCACCCTCTCCATCTCTCTTTCTTTTTTTTTTTTTCTTTCACTCGACAAACTTGAGTTTCTGTCAACCGAAACCCTTCTCGGGGTCTTTCACGAGCAGTGTAAATTTTTCTAACTCTCTAGGATCGCCTAACTTTGGCCAAAAGCACGCTGGAAAACGATTAAAGTTACGCTCGAGCGTTTTATCATATTAAACGCCTTCATTTCCCTCGTCTCCCTCACACAGCGAACGTATCGAATAAATCATTTTAAAGCACTTCCAACGCTTCGTCCTGTGGTATCGGCTACGACCTCTTTCGACCCTCTCTCTCACCCCTAGTATCACCCCTATAGAGAGTGACTTACGATGAGAAGGGTGGGGGGCTATCTAAAGACCAACAATTACAACGTACAATTTATTTATGATATCGCGATTGCGCACCAACGTTAACGTATAAACGTTAACGAGACTAGGATTAAGGGTGAAATATTTTTAAAGGTACTTTTGGAGCCTTTAAAAGATCATTTCTTCTTTAAAGAGTATAACCAATGTTTCAAAAAATCAATACTATTATTATTATTATCATTTCTACTCGCAAAAGTAATGCTCTATCGTGCTACATTTTTTCTTTTACTTCTCTCTCTCTCTCTCTCTCTCTCTCTCTCTCTCTCTTTTCTCTTTTTTTTTCTTTCTTTTTTTACTAGCTGTCACCATAAAGAAATATCCTCATTGGTCGATAAAAAAAAATGATGTAACAAGTAGAATTATCGAAGGCAGATGCGTGTTCTGTGAGTTTAATCGAGCTTTCTATCTCGATACGATCGATCATAAAAATTTCTACGGTCTTGCTATTACCATGATATCGTTCTAACGTTCGTGCGAAAAACTTTTACGACAAGTCAAAGTATCGAATCGATTCGAGCGAAAATCTGTAACGCGATAAGCTTCTCCCGTTGATATCGAATGGATATTTTATCGACGTTTCGAACTGCTTGGGATTTTCTCAAACAAAGAGAGAGGGAGAGAGAGAGAGAGAGAGGGAGAAAGAGAAAAGAAAAAAAAAGACGTCAATGTAAGGAGAGATGATGATTACCTATAGTCTGTTTCTGTAGAATCTCCTTAGGGTGTAGAGAATCTCGATCTGAAACTCGAGCCGAATCGTAGGCCTAATCCTAAGCGTAATCCTTTCTAATCCCATGGGAAAGCCGTTGAGATCCCCACAAACCGGCCATCTATTTCTAATGCCTACTAATCGCTAGTCCCATGACCAATCGACCCTAACTTACTCGATTTGCTGATGCTCAGAAAGCATGCTTCTCTTTTTTTATTCTTTTTCGTTTCTAAATGTCTTCAATTTTGATACAAGCATTGGGATGAACCTATTAAGTATTCTCTTAGAATTAAACCGAAAATCTTCTATTGAACATAGTGACGTACATATAAAAATATCTAAACAATTACATATATGAGATTTTTTAAATATTACTCGTTGTTAGAGAAAATCAAATGTCAATGATTTTTCTAATGAAACGTTTAAAATAACAAATGACTTTTCAATGAACATTCCAATAATCTTTCGAATTATCCTAAAGATTATAAGATTAATAGAAAGATTATCGAATCGATACACGGATTGGAATGTATTAATTGAGCCGCGGAAAAGAATCAATATGACAAAATTACAAAAGATGTTGACATACCAACCGAATATAAACCTCTCTCGTTCATCTTTATTCCTATCTCGACAAAGCTCGTAAGCTGACGAGGAGCTAGTTCTCGTTATTCGGCCGTTCGAGCATCGGTGTCGTACCGAATCAGCACTTCGTGAGCACTAAGTGCTGCTAATGTCGTCCGTGTACCGTTTGCCTTGATGGATGAGGATCCATCTTCCTACTCTCTCGCTCTCACTCACCCTTCTAGGTTCTCACCGATGAGAATCGCGTTACACGAACAGACTGTATGTTCTCACCCAAAATACGTGGATTAAACGTCCCTCTCTTTCCCTCTCTCTCTCTCTCTTTCTCTCTTGTACGCATCTCATATGCAATTTCACATTAATTTTATTCCAACTTCTTTATATACATAATCATAATAAATACATTTCATTCATAAAATCAAAGCAATTCATCTAATGAAACAAGATAAAGAGAGAAAGATGAAAAAAATCTCTTACTAATTATTATAAAGAAAGATATAGATAAAAATCTTGCATCTGGTGTCGTAATTATCTTCGAACTCTTTTTGATCTCCTCGTTAAGAAAAATATATATTATTATTAGAGGAAAGAAGCTTTTCCCGAGATTGCTGAATGAAACGAAGGGAGAAAGATAGGATGACTCTACGTGATAGAATTAACAAAGATATCTTTTTTATCGCTTGTTCAAGACAAAAAGAAAAAAAAGAAAAGAACAAAAAAAAAAAGAAAGAAAAAGAAAAAGAAAAGAAAAGAATAGGAAGGAAAGGAAAGGTAGGGACGAGAAAAAGTTAAAATAATAAGTATCTACATTTCTATTAGAAAATCACAAAGTGATTGTATCTTTCCATTAGGATTTACTATGGAAATGGACCATTGGTAAGAACATAGAAACTCATCGATAACCAAAGTCGATCGTTACCATAGAAATTCATCGGCTTTGGAGGCGTGGTTCTTCGACACGAACATAATTTTCCTTGACCGAAATGGAAGCTAAAGACAGACATACAGACAGACAGACAGATAGATAGATAGAGAGAAGGAGAGAGAGAGAGAGAGAGAGAAATAGCCAGAAGATTACCAAGCTATATCGGCTCAAGATTAAACCACGTCCTATCTCTAGGTGGGAAGTTCCTGTCTATATTGCGAGAATATACGCGAGCTCTTAAACGTTCTACATAGAAGAGAGAGAGAGAGAGAGAGAGAAAGAGAAATAGAGAGAGTAGTAGAAGGCAAGCTATAAGGAGAAGGAAAGCGTCATAGCGTCTCAGCACCTCAGCTTACAGCTTGCATCCATCGTTAGAACGTGGCTTCGTTCTAATTAACAGGCTAGATGGAGCTACTATTTCGGACAATTAATTGCGAACTACGTGACCACCCTTTGAATTTTCTGGCTTCTCATTCGCGTATAGTTATTTCTAATGAGAACAGTTTATATTCAACAGGCGATATTCGATTCTGTCTGTGTTCCATTTTATTTACTCATTTCAACATCTATATATTATGTTTATGTTAATTACTTCGAAAATTGTAAGCATTAACTGTTTTATCATTTATTTAATTAAATTCGTAATAATTATGTATGTTATTATTAATTTTCAACGTTCAATCGAATGATAATATATCATTTCCATTAATGATAAAAGAAAAAAAAGAGAGAGAGAAAGAGAGAAAGAGATCATAAAAAGAATATTTGTCAGCGTCTTTCTTGAAGATAATGAAGACATTTTAATCAATAAAGGGCACGCTTATCTCTCGCATAGAATGCATACATATATGTATATGTAAAGGTACGTGAGTGCATATACACATATAATAATTATCCTTCAAAGCGTTGCAATTTACGTGCGACGATTCTACTTATCGCTCGCGCGTACGCTCGTAATTCAGCTCTCGTGAATACATCATCATACACGTAACGCGCACGGCAAGAGGCAAGTAACACCGAGGCCGACGAGATTCGTGACCGCAACGATATTTCAAGCTTCATCCTATTATGATCGTGTTCTTAATACAAGGAAAAGTGATTTTAATGCGTTCGGGGAACGAACGTATACCGATAATCAGACTTCCTTGCTACACCGAGCTACTCGTCATTTTTGTTGCTCGTTAAAACGATTGCGATCTCATTCTTTTATGAACTTAAAATTATTGTACATTGTTGCATAATTCAACGAAAAGAAAAATTCTTCAAACATATCTCGCTCATCATTTTTGTCTTTCGAATATAAATTTTTTTTTTTTTTTTTTTCTTTTTTTTTCTTTTTTTTATATACCTACGATCACTTAACGAAATGAGTTTTCATTTGGGGAGAGGGGAAAGGCGAGGGTGGAAAAGTGATTAATTAAAAGCAACGTTCTATTGCAAAAGGATGTAGACATCGGGCTTGTTCATCTCTTATCTAAAGATGGACACTGAAAAAGTGAGAAGATCGGACTTCATCTTTCTCTTTCATCCTTTCTTTCTTTCCTTCGTACAGGTACACATGAGATAGAAAAAGATGAATAGAATACTTCTCGTTGTAGTCGTCATCGGAGCTTCTCTCTCGCACCTTTTCCTCTTCCAGCCCTTTCTCCAGCCGACTCGACACTCTCCAAGTCCTCTTTTCGAGCCTCCACGATTCCTCCACGAGCTCGCAACGAGAGTTTTCAAGTCCCTCGCGGCTAGTGACTTCTTTGTACGTTCGTCGGTTGCCTCGGCAACCCCAGAGAGTTTGCCCAGCTTTAAATATGTAGTTTCGAATTAGTCGGGTACAACGCCGCCGCTATAACCGCAAACAAGTCTCTAAGACGCGATCCAGGAGTCCACCGACACCACCACCATCATCTCCACCATTGCCAGCATCACCCTTTGGCAAAAGGGACAAAGAGCTCTTCACTCGTCGCTCTTTTTTCCTATCCTTCGGACCTTTCCAGGTAGACCCTATGATCAGACTGACTGAGTCTACCTTTTGATTAGCTTGATTACACTTTCTCTGACTTTTTTCTTATATAATTCCTATATATATATTTCTTTTTTTTCTTTTTCTCTCTCTCTCTCTCTCTCTCTTTCTCCTCTTCTTTCTAATTCTATTTCTTGTAATTATGAAACATCGAAGAAAAGTTTCAAGTTGAAATCAAGATCACCAAGAAAGAGAGAGAGAGAGAGAGAGAGAGAGAGAGAAAGAGAGAGAGACATTTTTCTCTTCTCTCAATTATAACTTTGTCGTTCGTTCAGGCAGAAGCTCGTTAATTAAAGTATCGACGACCTCACGAAGACGAGTAGCAGTGAACTTTGACTTTTCCAAGATGAGAAACAACTTTTCTATCTATTTGAGAAGAAAATAGGATTGTCATCATAGACAGATGGTTTTACAGATGGGTTGTGTCGAAACGATTTTTTAAAAATGATTTTCAAGAATATTTTCTTCTTGTTATTAAAGTTCAGTCTTGGTGCAATTGGAAAATTGGATCTTACAATTATTCGATACTAACAAAAAGATAAACACTTTGAAACTGACGATCAGCTGATTGTCAGTGACAAATTATTATACACGATGATGTTCTATAAATCTCTTTGTAAATAATCTCATATTTATGAGATATGTAAATGCATACAATATCACTCTCATTTTATGGAACAATAGTAATTCATCGTGGTCATAGTATGCGTATAGAATTAATCGAATAATCACAACATGCGTGTTTAGTTTCATCGAACTGGGTATGAGTATTAGCTATGTAGATTATGCTTATATTAGTCGGTCATTTTGTGTGTCGCATATAACGTATAAAATATACGTTTACTTGCATACAAAGAGCTTTAGACCTAACTCTAATTCTAACTACAGCTAGTTTTATCTGTGCGAATAATGCACATGATCGTTCGTTCACTTTGCCTTAACATTTTTGAGAGATGCACAAATTCCTCTAGCTTGGAAAAATTTTGATAAAGCTAGGAAGAGAAGAGGAATTTTGCGCGGATATTTCGAAAAGTTTTGCGACCGATCGTTCGAAGCGACGACGCTGCTTATGGTGGATGATGGAACGATCAGTATGCGAATAACATGCGAAACGCGTGGATAGAAGCTGAGGCAACAATGGCGCCAAATGTTATCGATAACGTCAAAGCTTCAGAAAATGTTTACCAACTCTGGACATTCTTTATTTTCTTTCACTTTTTCGATCTATCTATAAATGGAGACATATTATAGTCATTATCACGATACCACGAAAGTTCACTCTTGCTAAGTGAAGAGCCGAACTTGATCTGACAAAAAAAAAAAAAAAAAAAAAAAAAGAGAACAAATCTTGTTTGTCCGAAGATTTTCTCTTCGATAATGTCTTCCTTGGCAAGTTCGAAGATACATTACTTTTTATAAATCCTGTTAGAAAGAGAAAAAAAAAAAGGAAAAGAGATGGAATCGTCGTTTCACTTTGCTATATCTTCGAGATTTCCTTACAATCGATATAAGATCGAACATGGAGATGATCATTTTCATATCGTTAAATAATAATTGACGTAATTAATATACGATAACATTATCAATTATTAAAATTGCTTCATTTTATATGAAAATGAAATTCAACGAGTTAAATGCAACGATTTTACTTTCCTTCGATCCTTTCCTTTGTTCCTCCTTAATGGCCGTCGTATAACCTTTCTTTCCTCTCTCTCTCTCTCTCTCTCTTTCTCTCTTTTAGAATTCGCCCTTTAAGACCATCCCTGAGTTGGACGATAGCACTTTAAAGAACGTTATCTCTGAGAAGTGTTTTCACCGGATATGTCTTCATCCTTTCTTTTTCTTTCTTACACGAACGTTTCATTTCTCGTCGCGAGAGACGAAAGGAAAAGAAAAATCATGACCGGCCAGCTGGATAAAGCGGCAGGCTATGGAAATCGCAAGAATCTAAATATTTATGTCTCTCTCTCGTGTGTACCTAACGGACATTTTGCGCCAACTACTCAACGAATGGGTGCACGTGAACGCATTCCCGCCACAGATTTAAACGTTACTGTAGATCGCATATATATATATATATATATATATATATATATATATATATATACATCTATATCTATACGTGTATATATGTATACGTATATAACACGTCATGTTTCAACATTCTGCGATGCGTCGGCTTTTCGTTGAAGAAAATGAAAAAAAAAAATGAAAAAAAAAAAAAGAGACACACAGAAAGAGAAAAAGAGAGATAGACGTACACTTTTGGGAAGTAACTTAAATATTTCATTCCAACGAATGAATTCTGTCATTCCATTCTGCCTTGACATTTTCAGAAATAAAAATATAAAAGATAATTTCAAATTTTTTAATTCCGACTATGATACTACATATTTTATTACAATAAAAGTCTTTAGAGAAAAAAAAAAAAAAAAGAAGAAGAAGAAGAAGAAGAAGATAAAAAATGTGTTGGAAATGTATCACTATCTTCTTTCACGTCATTTCCTACGAAGTTTTGAATAGTTCTTTACGTAAATGTCTGTCTCTCTCTCTCTCTCTCTCTCTCTCTGTCTCTGTCTCTATCTCTCTCTATCTTGACTATCCTCTAGCGATCCTCTTGGCTATCCTCTTCTTTACGATGGCTAGCCAGTAATAAAGTACAGTCGCAATCCGCATCGAATCCTTGGCTCGAGTCCGTACGCCACTCTGTTCGTATGTACGTCGGATTAGGAGAGATTTGCGAATACTCCTGGTAGAGAAAGAAAGACAGACAGAGAGACAGAGAGACAGAGAGAGAAAGAGGGAGGGAGAGAGAGAGAGAGAGAGAGAGAGAGAGAGAGAGAGAGAGAGGGAGAGAGAGAGAGAGAGAGAGAGAGAGAGAGAGAGAGAGAGAGAGAGAGAGAGAGAAAGGAACAACGAAATTCTCTTCACTTGACTCGCCTATTCTTCTGCACGTCTATCGAAACGAAAAGAACGTATTTCAGTGAAAACGCCGATAATTCCAGCTTCGATCTCGTAGACGTCGCAAAAGCTTCAGACTTTCGACCTTTTCTATCGGAACCGCATAGATCTTTCTTTTTAAAACGAATAGGGATCTATCGAAAAGCGAAACTTTTTTTTTATTGCAAATTATCTAATTAATTTTATCGTCCATCATGAATTCTACTATTTTACTTTACTTTATATAAAAATAAAGAGACAGATCGTTTGTCTATTTTTTTCTTTCTTTCTTTCTTCTTCTTTTCTTTTTTTTTTTTTTTTTTCAAACAATTAACCAAACGTTCCTAATATTCCCATAATTTTCAACGCGCGCTGACACCGATATAGACACTCTTCAGCGAGTTTGTAAGACAATATCTAATTTAATAAAAGTCAAATGAATCGTATGCATGTGTTTATTACTAAATAAAAAGGATAATATTATGTGTGCACAACAATAAACAAAGAATAGAATTTTACGAAACAAAGAATAAAACTTTGAAAAACGAATTCGAATGTGTAAGTAGTACAAGGGAAGAATGAAAAGTTCAAAAGCTAAACAAACTTTTAGCCATCTGAATGGATTTCACGAAAAGCTAAAGCTACTCGAGAAAACAAACGCTTTTCTCGATGGCTTGCTAACATTTCCTCTCTCTCTTTCTCTCTCTCTCTCTTTCTCTAGTTTGTTTTTATAGAACGCATTGAGATAAGCACCAAAGAAATTGAATTAAATGAAAAAGATTGGCGAAGAGGTGGATATTAATCAACGTCAATTAGCGTGCGTGAACAGCGACGCTCAGTTAAGTGCCTCCTCCTCCTCCTCCTCCTCTTCTCTCTCTCTCTCTGTCTCTCTCTCTGGCATACACATACACACATGGACCTACCCCAAGGTTTCTCAATGCCTCTCGAGAACGTTCGTGTGAAAAGTAACGACATGGTATTATTATGAGAAGAGAACGTCACGAAATCGTGACACGCAGGACCGTTTAATGTCCACCCTTCAGTGATTCCGAAAACGCGACAACGCTTTTTTTTTCCCCTTTCCTGTTGGATTTCCCGCCTTTTCCTCGCTCTTCCTTCGAACCCTTCCTACCCTTCTTTCAACGTCGCGTCATGTTGGCGATCATAATCGAATAGAAAGCATGCTCGTTAAAGATAATCTTAAAAGAGAGAAAAAGAAAGAGAGAGAGAAAGGTGGGAGTAGAAGAGTGAGTAAAGGGCAACTAGAGCTTTCCATAGTCATCATTAAAATTAGCGTCGTCAAAATTAGCACCGTTATTATCGCATAAAGAGAGAACTATATCGCTTTTTGTCGCAATATTTTGTTCCAATGAAATATCCCACAAAAATTTATTGTCAAATCGTCGAGACTAATATTATTTTAAAATAAAACTATTTTAAAAAAGAACCTTTCTTCTTTCTCTTTCTTTCTCTCTCTCTCTCTCTCTCTCTCTTTCTCTCTCTCTCTCTCTCTCTTTGACATTAAAATAGAAAAATGAAACAATTTAATAAATAAAGTATTAAAAATATAAAATGCGCGATCGTTGTATATTTTAAACATCGTAGGTATTTAACATAGAACTATTAGATTTATTTTATCAAGAGAAAAAGAGAGAAAGAGAGAGAGAGAGAGAGAGAGAGAGAGAGAGAGAGAGAGAGAGAGAGAGAAATAAAGTAGTTTAGAGCGGTGGTCGTTGCTCACCTTTAATCGAGGTAAACTCTTAAACGTCCCCGCCATAAATCTCAACTCATTAGCATAACGCATTAGAGAGCGTGGCCGCGCGCAATTAAGTAAGTATGCCATTCTCGACTTTCCGGTGTATTTCTCCTTTGGGAGTCGAATGGTAGGGAGAACAGGAAAGGGAAAGGGAAAAGGGCTAGGAGTGAGGAGAAACGCAAAGGCTGTTGCCGCATTATCCTTTTCCGTTACGCTTGACCCCAGCATCCCTACCGCCGCTGCAGTTCGCTTGAAAAAAAAAAAAAAAAAAAAAAAGAGAGAGAGAGAGAACAAAATAAAGAGAAATCATCCCCTATTTTCAACTTGATCCCTCTTGATCGATGGCCACGTTAAGTTCTCCCTTTTAGGGTGTCCTGCTATTGTTATTTAACGCGAGATCGAGCTTGCCTTCAAATAACTTGGCTATCTTCCTTTCCTTCTTTCTCTTTTACTCTCTTCCACTCGCCCCCACCATTTCTCTGATGTTAGCCGAAAGACGAAACCCAACCCAGGGATCACCCTTCTCTTCTTTCTCGTTGGCTCCTAGGCTACCACACGCGCTCTCATCCCTGATCTTTAGCTTGATCTCGCGATTCCGGATCGTTCGATCCTTCGAGATGGCTGCAGAGACCAGGAAAGATCTGTTAGGGTCGATTATCTCAAATGCGCTGTGTACGAAGAATCGAATTACTTTCCTTCCTACTATTACTACTACTATTACTACTACTACTATTATTATTATGATTATTATTACTACGAGTCTCGACAAATATGTTGGTAATCCTTTTTCAATAATTCTCTTTTATCCAAAGAATTGATAATGATTACAAAATGGACACTTTTATTATTCAGGTATTTTACAAAATGCATAAACCTGTATTTCGTTTTATCTACTTTTCAACGAGAACTTGTAGGAAGAAGAGAAAAAAAAATATATTAAATATCGTTAGTTCCCCTTTAACATACCGATCTCTCCATGTTAAATGTGGTAAAGGTTCGATCGATTGCTAATATCCAGCAGCTCTCGTTACATTTACATCGTCACGACTGACCTGATATTAATTATTGAATATCCGAGAAAGTCTTCTTTTAGACCATTCAATTCAACATGATGCAATTCCGTATTGTTATTATCGTCAGCAATTTTATTTCCGTTAAATGAAATTCAACGAGTTCGTACTTCCTGCTATTTTCTATTTCCGAGAGAATATAATAAATGCCAAAAAAAGAAAAAAGAAAAGAACGAAAGAAAAAAAATATATGAAAGATTTTAAATACTCCATCGAAAAATAAAAAAGTCTTTGATACACTCGTACATCTTTATACATACATTAAATCGTATAATTATTTCGCATTTGAAAGAAAAAAAATAATCATAAATATTAATAAAATTTCAGTAAAAATTACAAATATTTTTAATAGATAATCTTCATACGTATACCTATCGAAAGAATATAATTTTTTTTTATTTTTCAATTATTCTATAGTTTACTATATATTGATATATATGCATGTATTATATAATTTTTCTCCCTTTCTCATGTGTGTATATTTCTTCTCTCATTTCTCATCTCTTTTCGTTCGTTTGTTCTGACTCACCAGGAGATTCCGCATTCGACGATGCTGCGACCGAAGTAGAAAGAGGGGTGGAGGATAGTTAATATTTCACGCGTTAATGCGAGCCTGAATATTTCACCGTTGGACGTATATGTACGTGCATACATAGGTACGTACGCGTTTCGTCTACCATACTTCTTCCCACCCATCTCCCTTATCGTTAGGCTCGCATCGCTTTGTACCCAGCTACGCTATGCCCGATAAATTTATCCACCACGACGATATGGTAGCATGACTCCTTTATATTTTTTCAACGCTTCAACTGTTTCGAAAATATAAACATTTTAATATTTTACACAATTATTCCGCATATCTCAAGTACGAAGAAACAATACGTTCATTTAGCTATAATTAATTATAAGATTATTATGTCGATCTTTAATACTTCTAAATAGAATAAAATATTTAAAGTATCTATTAATAAATTATCATTCCATTAACAGTATACCTTACAATCGATTTGATATTATTTATTTATAGATATCTTCATTTCTACTAATACTTTATTTTGTTAACCTATAAGACTAAATCTTTTATACAAACGATTTAGGCTGGTAAAAAGAATATAAAGAAGAAAAAAAAAAAATATATATATATATATATATAAATGAATGAAGTAATAGTCTATTCATGGAAACATCCAATGCAATTCTATAAATAAAGGTAAATTGAAGAAATAATAATGTCGACTAAAAGTCTAAATAAAAAGGTAGATTACACGGTAGGAAAGATGTTTCTTGCTTATAAGTCGAATCCCGGCTAAAAGTGACTAACGTCCTGGCGTTCGTAGCGTAGATATGTTGTACGTACACACAGGTGGAACGGAGAAAAGTCATTACGTAGAGGATATCCGAGAGAACAGGAGAGAATACGTATGCGTCATCTGGGAGAAACGAGCATAGTACCAAGAGCAAGAAGCATCTTCCGTCCCGCGTGAAATCTCGTTTCGCGGTCCGCTTCGCGTACACGAATAATGCGTGTAACGTAAGGATGCTGTGCCACGTGCGTTGACGTTCTCAAAAAACAACAAAAAAGAAAGGTAAAAAAACGAACAACAAAATGAAACTACATAAAAGAAGAATAAGAAGAGAGAAAGACGGAAAAAAATGATGAAATAAAGAGAGAGAGAGAGAGAGAGAGAGAGAGAGAGAGAAGGAAAAAGAATAGAAAGGATTTTTCCTATGAAACATAAAAGTCGAAAAGATGACTAAAAAAGGAAAAAAAAAGTGCATGTTCGTAATAAGTAAAAAAAAATAAAGTAAAAGAAAAATAAGTAGAAAGAAGATAAAGGGTGAACCCTATACAGAACGTAATAGTACCATCCCCTGTCGTTGGAAGTACAGTGAGTTAGGGGGTGTCGTCGTTCCTACGCTATACTATCGAGCCAACCCCGTAATTATGTGAAACGAAGCGTGGAGCTGCGGTACGCGTTAACGTTCCGCGGTAATAGGAAGTGATAATTTGTGGATAAACGTGATATATTTTCTTGTTTTCTCTCCTACATCCATACAACATTACAACTGGCTTTCGTCTCTCTATTCTTCGATGTCGTACGAAAAAGGGATGTTTCTATCCTTTGATGCGTGTATCTCCTCTTTCCTTATACCTTTACAAGATTAATGTAGATCTATTTTATTATCATTTGCGGGAATAATATAATTGAAATAATAAAAAGATCATATGAGAAAATTTCACTCGTTCATTTCTATCTTCCTTTTTACACTTTAAACATCATTTTAGATTTTGAGGAAAATGTTGACCCGCTTTTCGAAGGCTCGCTGCTACTTAACTTTAAAGCGGGGTCAAACCCATCGAAAGAAAGTTCCTTACTAATTTAACGGAATTCCACTTTGGAAGGAAGTTTCATCAAGTTCCATCCTCGCATCTTTGCGAAAAGATAGGGACGCGTTATCGTTTTCTTCTACCTTCGGATCTTTTAAAGCTCGATGCTCGAAGAAACAAAGTACAGAGTTCGGTGAAAGAAAAAGTTATGTGGTTTGAAGAAAACGACGTATAGAAAAAGGCAATACAAAGTGAAACATCGTTTCGCTTTCTTCCAAGAGTTTCTTTCGTTCGAAAGGGAATTCGAAGGTCCATCGGACAAGCCCTTTTCGTTCTCAACCCTCCTCGATCTCTACCCTTTACTCGAGGGCTTAACGGATATCGGATATCCAACGAGCGACCTAAAAGCCCGTTCGTGTGTCGCTCAGACTCAATTAATAAAGCAATTCGATCATGGCAATTAGGCTCGTTAGCAAGCGTGGATATCGGGCCGAACCAAATATGCCAGTGCACCGCAGGAATACGTCTAGTCGGTAATATCTAAACTACTAATCCTCTTCGTTTTTGCAATCTTTTTTATCGTTACACGTCGAGTACAAATATCAAGAACTCTGTTCTATTACATAAATTCGTAAAATTAACTATGTCCCTATAATATGTTTTACTAACATTTTTTTTTTATTTATTTATTTTTTTAACTAGCAAATAATTAAATAAAAAAGGCATAATAATAATCTAGATCCTTTCAAATTGTAGACGAAATTAAAGTATCGATCGTGAAAGAGCTTTCGAATATTACGCTGAATAAAATGTTGCAGAACGAAATTCTTAGGATTTCTCGTCGTACCTTTTACAAGCTTGATATTTCCTCGACGTAGATACAATAGTGTACCAAGCTACGAAGAAAATCCCAAAAGACTTTGTACGCTTTTTACGTGCGATGATTACGGCGAGCAGGTATGCGAAAGCAAGACATCGTCTACGTTGATAATCGCGATTCGTTTTCGAGAGTTCCTTTGACGGATTTAGCGAATAATCAAATACGATAATCGGATGTCTAGCACAGTTAGGTACATCAAAGAGCATCTTATTCACGTGAATTTCATTTTTATCCATGAAAAAGACCAAAGATCATATCAATATCATCGAGCACTATAATTTATGGAATTTATAATAAAGATATTATTTATTGGAATCGAGACGAACGATCTTAAAATATTTTACATGTATTCATAATATAGATCAAAAGAGAAAATTAACATACGACCGATATATCAACTATATCCCAATATTTTAAACTGCTGTAACATTCGAATATCTAATTGTAAGTTAAATTATTAATGCAATCGCTAAAGGGACAGAAAAGAAGAGAAAGAGAGAGAGAGAGAGAGAGAGAAAGGGGCTAGCCTTAGAATCAAAGGAAGGAAGAAACGAACGGATATCGACGAACGAAGTCGATTTATTTTCGATGACAGCATTGGGTCACCGGATCATCGTTATGCTAGAAGTTGCCCGTAAAATCCATTATACGGACAAAGTTACAGATATCGATGTCCTCTATTGTGCTTCCTTGTGGATTCGTTTCCACATATCGATGAATCTACGAAACAAATACAATGGTATCCTATTTCTCTCGACGTGCAGGAAATCGTTAAGTGTTCTAAACTCTCGTCGTTAAAATTAAAATACATGCTAGATCAATTGACAAAGGGATTTTTTAATTAGACAGACTATTACACAATTAGTATGAAATTATTATTATCAAACATACACACACACACACACACACACACACACATATATATATATATATATAATATAAAAAGGATCTTATGAAATTCTTAATCAATCGACATGATTAAAAACATTCCTATAGGACTGTAATGAATTCGCATAAAATCTCAATCTAAATATACTCTATTCAGGATAATTAAAATCCGTCGGCTTATCAAAAAAGCAACGTACTCTCAGATGATGTGGTCATTTTTGCGTAAAATTTTAGCCGTAGTCCAAATACCAATGTACCACCTATGACTAAGTACATATGTATTTCATGTAAAAGAACCCTTCGTGGTTGCGTCGCTCGCTCTTCAAAGCGATTTAACAGGGGGGGCTTTTCCAGCTTCACTAACAGCACACCGGGAAGAGCTATATTTTACGAGGGATAGATAAATTATTACAGCAGCATCGGCCTAACGCTGAATTTCGGCCAAACTGACGGCCTCGGATAGCCACGGATATACGCTTTAAATTCGGCTTATGTGTGATTCCGTAATAACTTGAACTAATTTGTTCTAGGTAATTATCGAAATATATATATATATATATATACATACGTACATATATAAGTACATATTTATTACATTTGAATAAGTATGTATAAATCGTGACGTTGGTTTCTCGATAAGATAAAAATTCTGCTTACCGTTCTAACTTATGTGAATTTCGAAAAATGTTCGTAACATTATCGATAAGAGTACCCCAAGGAGAAAATATAAATCCAAAGATCACGCCTTTAGAGACGGCAAAGTCCAGACTTTAGTGGCAATTTTCTTCTCAGGTGATTCTTTTCAAAGGGTTACACCCACTGATCGATCTTATAAATCTTACGAGATTATTTGTCCTTTCTTGGATTAATATTACACCTAAGTTCTTTTTCCTCGATTCGTCGACGATGACTTTTCAAAAAGTAATTCAATCTGATTAGTTATAAGTATATAAGGTATAGATTTCTCTTGATAAAAATGATAGATTGATTAACCTGTTTTTTATTGCAATAAATAAATTCAATCTAAGAAACATATACATAAACCTAATGAACTCAAAGGTTTAGACTAGTTTTAGTGGTCGTTAAGAGATAACAATTCGATGAAGTATAAAATGAAAGGAAAGTTCGATGTGTCGTCTAAGAGAACGTAACGAAGGACGTCGTTGACGTGAAACTCCCTAGACATCGACGGCGTAACAACAATCTAATTTCCATCGAGACTCACTACCGGTTTATGTTTACAAGAGTCGTGAGCGAGAGGGGTTGGGTCGTTAAAGCGCCAAGTAGATTGTTCCGTCGGCTCGGCTCGTTTCTCCAACGTAGATAGGTACATTCGTGCGATGTTTCGTTACTATCCAGTATCTTGCTTCGACGCCCCTACTAAACGAAGCGAACTATTCTACGATTTTACTCCCTACAACTTTTGCTTTCGCCTTTGTATTTCGCACTATTTATTCTTATAGAATCTAATTATTACTAATTTCGCACAATTAAGGCCGAATCTCTCGAACTGCTTTACATGCTTCCCGTCGAACAGGAACGAATAAAGACATTCTATAAATATCAACTGGATTTTCTATTCCAAACAAAAAGTTTCGCCATCTATTTTCTAAAATAACTTATAAAAAATAATATATATATATATATACATGTGTGTGTAAAAAAAATGCGCAATAGGATCGAAGTACCCCTCTCAAGGGTATACAGTTTTTCTATTTAATTACGTAAATAATTCTCTTATTTAAGTGTTCAAATTCTATATAATTAAATCGAAGAAACTAAAGTATTTCTAACATGCAGATAAACGATTTAAGTAAGTAAGAGAATACCTTGTACTTTGTAACATAAGCGGAGGTCTTTTCGACGACAGGCAACAGTTTTCAGTGAAGAGTAGCGGAATTTCTCCTTGGCATTTGGTAACGTTGAGGTATTCGTCCGATAAGCGGTTTAGTTTACTACTAGAGTACTTCGTTGCTGCCCTCGGTGCAACTATGCGTTCACCCTCGACCGATCTCACCACCACCCCAACGGCTTGGTGTCCGCGACAAACGTGCATCGAGATGTAAAGACCCTCAGAGATAGAGAGTGAGAAAGATGGAGAGAGAGAGAGAGAAAGAGAGCTACGTTCGATATTGAGTTGGTAGACGAACCGATAACGAGAGTTATCTTCGGTCATTGAACTTGGAAAAAGAACGTTGGATCTCGTCTGATTGCGATTTGCTGACTCATTCGCTTCGATCGTCCTCTATATCTAGTCATTATTTTCTCTCTCTCTCTCTCTCTCTCTCTCTCTCTCTCTCTCTCTTCCTTTCTTTTTCTTTATGCATCTCCGTCTCTTTTACGCCAGATTAATACATTTTTATAATAACAAGCATCGATCATAGAAAGAAGATATTATTAATTATATGTTTTAAAACGTAAAACGATGGAATTTAAATTATGAATAAAAACGATAAGATGAATCTGTCGATGAAGATTCACTGGAACAATTTTCAATTCACCCTTATGAATATAATTAAGCATAAATTATAATCTAAAACGTGACAAATAATTATTGCATTAATATACTAAACATGAACGTGATTTTTAACTATCTTAAAAGCTAAGATATTCCGAAACGTCAGCCATTAATTCGGTATTGACTACGTTGTACTATGTAAAATGGATAAATACCATAGGGAATATCAATCACCTGGATCTAACCATACGAAGGTTGCAGCGTATAGAAATCCTTGTTAAAAAATGTATAAATAATATAGAAAAATTCCGCGGAAAGAAGAGAGCTAGAGAGCACGTTCTGAAAAGAGCTGTTTACAATATCGAAATAGAACGCTTATAGGACGCTTAAATGAAACAATAACAGATATCTTCCTAAGCTCAAGGTTAAACACCGCTGCCTTTTGTTATATTTACATGTCCTTTTGCCTGTTCTAAGCTTCCCTTCTCTCTCTCTCTCTCTCTCTCTCTCTCTCTCTCTCTCTCTCTGTTTCTCTCTCTATCGCTCTCTCTCTTTCTCTCTCTCTCTCTCTCTCTCTCTCTCTCTCTGTCTCTCTCTCTCTCTCCTTCTCGCTAGATAAAATACAGCATATAAAATATAAAATGTATATATGACGCATATATAATACGATCGATTACAATAAATAAATTATTAATTATATAGCCGAAAGTTATTAAAAATATATTAACCAAACGATAAATTAAAGTACCTATAATTATTGTAGAAAATTCGGATGAAAAGAAAGAAATTCCTACACGTTCGAGAGAGCTGTTCACACCACAAAGGACAACGCTCGACTGTGAGACAAGCGCGAGTGCCTTGCTTGGCTCAAGGACAAGCATGCGACCATTTCTTATTTTGTTTATATAGACATACATACATACTCTGCGTATAAGACTTTCATCATAACACATACATATATAAACGTACAGTAAACTATATATTTGATAAGTCGAATAATAACAATAATAAAATAATAATAATAATAATAATAATAATAATAATAATAATAATATATAATATATTGAAACTATTTATGATAGTTATAATGTTAACTCGGTTATGCTAATATTAATACATAATACATGCAGTACACAGATGTGTTTTGCATAATTCCTAATCCAATTTATTTCTAAAATTTCATTAATATTATATTACATGAAATATGAATTTTCTAATAACAATGAATCTGCATCTGAATCTAATTAGACGATCTATCCTTGATAATAGAAAAATAATCGAATATAGATGACGATGATGATTCATGTATTTCGTTGGATCCGCAAAGATGTCGATATAATCGATGCAACAATCTTCTAATTACGCGTCACAGTAATGGACAATGGCTGACAAAGAGATCGACGGGAAATGGAAGATAGAGGAGTCGCTCAACCAAAACGCTAGCCAATCAGCATAGAGATGTAATCGAGTACCTCGTATAATACCAACCAATAGGTGTATACTGAAATTCTGTTAGATATGAAAGCATGTGGTCTATGCTATTGCAGTAATGCAAATAGATAAATTTATATAGAGATAGAAAGAGAGAGAGAGAGAGAGAGAGAGAAAGAGAAAGAAACGACAGAAAATGAGCAGGTGTGGAATATACAATTCGAAGTTGATTAATCTTATCGTTAATTAATTTCGTGCCACAAAAGCGAGGCGTGGTGTTTCGATAAGAATCGTACGAGTTGTGATATCGTTCTCTTTGTCCCACGATCTTTATCTCAAAAGGACTGTTTCTGTTGATGCAAAGCTATTTCATATCTCTATACCAATCACATAATATATCTGTCGAATGAAGACTTTCTGTGTGTCATTTCGTTGTATCTTTGATAAAAAGTGAAAATGAAAGAAGTAAAGAAAAGAGAAAGAGAGAAAAAAAAAGAAAAAGAACGAGAAAGAAATGAAAAGAACATAAGTAAATTTGTCGATTTATGAATCGTTCAACTGGATAATATACGCTATGGCATTAGTATCCCATTCTTGGAACAATAATTCCCATTTAATAATTAGCGATCGCATGTCAATGTGTTGTAACGCACGCGTACGGCGCCGCCGGCTTCGCGAGTTCGTAATTGCAACGGCACCGACTAGTATGTCCGCCGCCAATAATGGCTGCGAGACCGCTACCATGGGGATTGCTTAAATACGGCCACGGATAATATTTTCATTATCCTCGCCCATTATCGAATTAATTAGCGAAAGAGAGGGAGAAAGAGAGAGAAAGAGAGAGAGAGAGAGAGAGAGAGAGAGAGAGAGATCAAACGCATATACGATATGTTTCGATGCTTTCCTATCTTGCTTTTCCTTGTTATTTTAAATTTCTAACGACAGTATCCCTCTCTTCTTACAAAAAAAAATTCTACGATAGTTCAATTATATCTAACATATCAAAGAAACTCATACTTATAAAATAATTTATCGTCAATGCACACTCTACAATATCTACGTTGTGTCACGTTCGCTATGAACGAATTTATTTCATCTTAAAAAAAAAAGAAAAACAAAAAAGAAAAAAAGAAGAAAAGGAAGAAGAAGACAAAAAAATTATATCATTTTAATTATATTCTATTTATCTTTGATGAATATGCATATATACGATCATTCATCGTGTACACGTACGTTATTGTATCTCTAACAATGAATAGTATGAATCGTATGAATGAAATCGACGATCGAAGAATAATATAATAAAGAATGAAATTGTTAAAAATCAGTTGATATAAAAGAGAAGAAAGCAAAAAGAGCTCAGTTTGGAATTAACGTTCCCCTAAAGCAGATCGAGGAGATAAAAATAACGAGGTGTGTATACCTTAATTTTCCAATATGTCGCCCTCGCATAATTCCTATCTGAGAAGGAAGTAAGAGGCAATGAGTAGGTTGAACTTGAAACAGAGCTCTTCTCTCGCACGTAAACGAATCTAGTTGAATCAGGTAGGTAGGTACGCGTTCGTAATCCCGGACAGTGTGCATTCTCGGTCACCCTCTTGATTCATACGTATTGCTCGAGGGTACCATGCACACCGTAATCCGTTCTGATATACAACATTGGCCTAACATACGCTGGCTCCCAGGACATCAACGTAATGATGGGAGTGCACGTGACCTGCCAAACCGATACGCTACGAAAACTTTGAAAAAAATCGTTATTTCGATCTTCATTGTTTAGCGGGATCATCAATTTTCTTCCTACGTTTTAATTTTATCTCGTTTTTCTTCCTTTACATTTTTTATCAATCGATCGATCGATCGAAAAAATTAACTTTATAATAAAACATGTTTGATGAGAAGTTAATTATTCTTTTTAAATAACTTCAATTATTGATGAAATAAATTTGAAATTGATCTGAGCGAATTAACTTTGAAATAAAACATGTTATTAATGATGGGAACTAATTTGATATATTTTATCTTAAATGACTGAATATTTTTATATGGGTTAGAGTGTAATAAAGGGAACGAGAACATCCGTCCACTTTCTTTCGTCAATAATTACGATCAGCTGATATTAATAAAAGCTTTCCCGAATATAAAATTATTTACAACAAGAAGAGTGGATTAACAGGTACATGTCAAACAGATTTTACTATCACCGACATACCGATAAATTTCGTAAAAACCAGACGGGTGGACGAACCTTTTCGAGAGTGTAAAGGCCAAACACGCGACTGGTCTACAGAGGGAGGGAAAAGGAGAGAGAAAGAGAGGACAATCGATCGATTTCGAGATGAACCATGAAAATCCACAGGTCCATCAAGCACCTTTCTGTCACCATATAAATAGCTTTCCGAAGGATTGTCTATTAAAATTCAAGTCGATGTACGTCCAAAGGGATAATTTTGCATAACTAAAAGAATTTTATATTAAATGATGCAAATATAAATAATAATGTTTTGATTTAAAATATAATATCTAAAATTCATTCTTATGAGCAAGTTATTCGATTATGCTCGTTTAGAACGCACCACGTACATAGCACGTGTGACCTCACTGTGAGTTGCTCGATGAAGAAATATATAGATCTCGAAGGAATAGGAGAGAAGGATAGCAAATAGGGTTAAATTTTGTAAGAACAGACGAACAGCTTTTTGTTAGTAAGGACCTCGCGTTCGTTGTAAAGTACTCGACAATGGAGACAACCGATACTAATCTAATGCAACGTAATGGCATAAGTACCGGCAGTGAGGCCATATGGACTTTAGATTATACGCTACGGTCCATTTACCGAGGGTATGTCTGCCGAATGGGAGAACACTATGAGACCACGAGGGATCTCCAGACGAACTTTCGAAATGTATACTAATTGACTTTGCCTAGAGCTTCTTCTCCATTACGCACTTGGGTTACGATCGAACGACACGTGAAGAATATTTAGTGGCCCATTTATGAAATTTAATCGAATCCCGAAAGTTTATATATATATATATATGTATATGTATATATATTTAATTAAAGAAAAAAGAATTTAACCCGCTAGAATATATGCCTACAAATCGGAGATGTACGTAGAAAAAAATTTTGTTTAAATGTTGAACGAGTCCTTTTAACAATTTAAATTTATACACCATAGGAAATTCCTTTCTATTGTTCTCGCATGAAATTGTTAAGGATGGATCGAAGGGTGGTTCCATGTTTCGTCTCTATCCCCGAAGTAGTCGGAACGCACTTGCGAGCACTTTCAGGTTCCTCAGGCGAAATACGTGCTTGGTCCCTGCGTATGTTCGTAGCAGTAGCACTCACGTAGCGAGTCGAGATTGCACGGCAAGGCGAAAGCCATGGATAAGAAGGGAAACGTGAGACGGGAGAGTGAGACAGTACTAGTCCTCCTCCGCGGTGCCATTAGCTCGCTAATCTTAATGCAAAGGGGTCGGTGCAACAACCACCACCATCACCAACACCACTACCAATGCTATCGTCTGCTAAAAGGAGGTTGGTACAGACGCCTACGTTGAGAGATCGTTGCTTTCCTGACAAGGACCCTCTCTTTCTCTTCGGTCTGGCTTTTCTCTTCTCCCTTGAAAGCATTTTGCAAGGCCTAAGCTTTCCATCAGAAATATTCGAGAAACTCGATTTAGGTGAATTCTTTATCGGCGAACGTTTTGAAATGAAAAGGATCCTGCTCTTTCTCTTTCTCTCTTTCACTTTTATTTATCACCCATACTAGAAATCTCTCTATCTTTCTCTTACTATACCAAGTCTTCTTCGACGCCTTCTTAATATACCCCACATATTTCGTCGTACCACAACCATGCCCTTCTTCTCCTCTTCCTCCTACCTCACGGAAAAACGCAAGTCAGGAACCGGGAAGTTGTACGAGGGAAAGAGATAGAGAGTACCGCGTTATGAATATTTTAGAAAATCCAATTTTCAGCATTGCCACCTCACCGTCCCGACCGTCCAAGCAATCTCTGACCCTTCTTCCTCCTTCTATCCTCTCTCTTTCTCTCTCTCTCTCTACTTGATATCTTTCTCTCTCATCGTCTTCCTATACTCCTTTAGACCATCTTTGCACCAAGCGAATAAGGTGCATATGAGAGAGTAAAATAGATAGATAGATAGAAAGAGAGAGAGAGAAAGAGAGAGAGAGAGAGAGAGAGAGCGAAGTACCTCGACAATATTGACTTCGGTCGGGGACAACGCTGGCTCAACGGCTGACGAAACTTTGGCGCGAGATACTTTACGTGCCTTCCCACACTGTACACGGATAGAGACGAGCAAACTACTGACCTCACCGTCCAAAGTAGCAAAGACATTCCAAAGCGTTCGCCATACTCTCTTTTTGCTTCTCCGTTGATTCTGGACATCCCGTTGGGAACGTGCCTCCATTCGCTGTTATCACGAAGAAACAACCATTGCTCAAGCATGTTTGGCTCGTTTAACTTGTCTTCAGAATATCAATCAATTTCTTTTATTGTCCTGATTTTATGTCTTTCTGATACATCTAAAAGTCGACTCACAAGGCATAAAGGATTAATTCCATGAATTATCATTCTAATGATAGTACTCGTTTTTCATTGACTTTTTTAAAAATATACTTCTTAACTGATCATGCTTTTTTCTTCCTTTACACGTTCGTATTTTTTTTTCTTTTTCTTTTTTTGAAAAAAAAATAGTACGTTTTAATTATTTTCTCATAACTTTGAACGATTGACTTTAAAATTTTTCTGATATAAAATATTTATAAATAAAAAATATATTTCTATAAAATTTGATTTAACGTCAGAGTAATTTGTAAAGTTTGTTAAAAACATATTAATGATTAATATTAATTATTTTGCTTCAGGCAATCACTTTTGAATTTATTCGGATTACGTTATAAGAACAATACATTTGATATACCATTTTGATAATTGATATGAAACAATATATCTATATATATATATATATATATGCATGTGTGTGTGTGTGTGTGCCTGCGCGCATTTGTGTTTATACACCTCAATCGCAAAGTCACGAAGAACGTTCGATATTAAAAGAGTACAAGAACGGTTGAGCTGGTCGAGCGACGATACGCTCGCGCGACACCAAAATGCATCATAATAGCGATGCGAGAGAAAATTTTCAACGAAATATTAATAACCTGAAAAAGCAGAAGCGAGAGCGCGAACGCATTTCCCAGCGTTATTTTCGCAACGGCGCGCACACCGTGCGCTCGCGTATGAATCTCATGAATCATGATCATGACCACAAATTTAAAGGCGGCGCTTCGAAATAATTATCGGAGCTATGAGAAAATAATCGCAGAGAAAGAAGTGAACATTTTAAAAGGTGCTGTTTTTTCATCTCACGAAAATTTTGGAAAAGTTAAAAAAGAAAAAAGGAAAAAAAGAAAAAAGAAAAGAAGACAAATTGTTCAGCCAAAAAGCGCTTGAAAAAGCGCACTTTAAAAATGATCGATACAAAACGAATGTAGCTACTATATAGAATTATTAAATATTATTAAATACTAGATAGAATTAGAAATTAGAATCCTTTTGATTCTATCTCCAATAAATTATTTTTACATGAAAATGGAATAAACATTCAAATTACTTTTATTTATCTGGAAGAAATATACTTATATACGTATATATATGAAAACGTACACAATAAAATAAAAAGTTATATTCGTGGTTTCTCTTGATATGCCAATAATTGATATATCCTCTTCTTCCAGTTCGATAAATCTAATTAAGATCCATAAAATAAAATCCAATCGAATGACAATTATTTCTAATAAAATAAATATTCGGAAAAAAAATAAAAAGAAGAAAAATAAGAATAAGAGAAAGAAAAGTCTAAAACTATTCTTAGTTTTTGTTTTCAAAGAGAATCTGATGCTTAGACAGAAACGCTCGAAAGGGTTTCACCTTCGTCAGTGTTTCTATTAAAATCTTTCTTTTCGTAGACTACCAGTAGCTGGTCGATACGATGTGATGCTCCAGTTCCGTTTCAATTTCAACGCCGAATGCACTGGAAGTAGAGAAAGAGAAGGAATGAGATAGCAAAATGAAAGGAAGAGAAGGAGGAGAAGGAGGTAAAGAAGAAAAAGAAGAAAAAACAGAAAGAGGATAAGGTTAGAGTGTGAGCCAGAGAGAAAGAGAGAGAAAACTTCCCATAGGAATGAATACGGCAGTGTCGGCAACTCGTTGCAAAATCGTCGGAAACAATGCGGGATTTGCGACGATTATTAAAGAGAGAGAGAAAGAGAAAGAGAGAGAAAGAGAGGGGGGGAGGGGTAAGGGATGTTTGTTTTATCCAAGCAGCGCTTAACTCGGAATAGCATATGCAAACGAGCTTTTTCGATGGTAGGTACCTCCGACTACATGCAAGCTACCACCACTATCATCACTTTTAGAATTCTATGGATAAGAAAAGGCGAAGGGCAGGAGACAATGCGGAATCGCGCGGAGAAAACTTCGATGGGGAAGGAGTCTTCTTCCTTCTCGTTGCTTCCACGCAATTACCTTTCCAACGTGGTCAACGATTTTTCTACGAATCGTTCGGTCCCTCCTTTTCTAACTTTGTCCTCTTCTCTAGAACCTTTCTTTCGCCTTCTATTCGTGTCTCGTCGATTCTTCTCTCGATTCATTCCCTTAATGCTTTCGGTGACTTCGGGAAGTGGATCGTTCGCTTCCTCCGTAAGATACGATATTGTTCTTTTTCTTTTAGAAAATTTTACATTCTTTTTCCTTGACGAGAAATTTTATATGAAGTAGAAGTAACTGAGTATGATCGATAAAATTTCCAAAATAATAAACGTTTAGAAATTACATTTTTCGATGTATCTCTTGAACGTAGACGAATTAATAAAAAAGAAAGAAAAAAAAAAAAGGAAGAAAAAAGGAAGAGAAAAGAAAAAAAAAACTCAAAATAACATCTCCTTCCTTTCTGTCTCTATCAAAACTAAGGATAACGAATGAAATTTTCGGTATAGTCGCTTCACCGTGCAATTAACATGATTACGATCATCGTTCATGATCGCATAATCATCTTGCTATGCTATGCAGAAAAGCAGGCAACATCGCCAAGGCTTCCTACAATTTCTCAGCGTCATTTCGGATTACAGCTGCAGGACTTCTTGCTGCTATCTTCCTGGCGACGTCGTGAGCTCGCTACCGATTTATTTCACGACCTGTATGGCTTCATCTCAGGGAATCGTTTAAGACCGACTCGATAAACGGAACGCCTAGCGTGCGGAAGCCATGATCTTTTTTCTAAATCGTCCCTTAGGCGTCGTTCGACGATAGCGATGCGTTGAAAAAGAAAAAAAAAAAGAAAAGAAAAAAAAAGAAAAAGAGAAAGAGAGAGAGAGAAAAAGAAAAAGAAGGAAGAAAGAAACACACTCGAGCAAGCAATCTCAGTGGTAATTGTCCGTAAGCGGTGCAAAGATTGCGGCTAATTTCTGCTCCTCCGTGCGTGCATGGAATTATTCTCCCTTTATCTTCTCTCTTTCTTTCTTTCTTTCTGTCTCTCTCTCTCTCTCTCTCTCTTTCTTTCTTTCTTTCATCTCTTTCTTTTTCTTTCTCACTTGAACCTTTCGCAACTTTTGTCTTCGTATTCCTTTCGCCAAAGGCCACAAAAGGATGGACTGCGTACGTGCGGATTCCGGAACGCATATTTTCCCTCGTCCGTTTGATTTTTCCAAGCCCTTCCATCCCTTCTGGAATCACCAACCTACTGTTTCCTTCGTGGCCAATGGCAGCAGGTAAGCACGTATGGCACAAGTTTTGGATTGATGCCAAAAGACCGGTCAAATTCAGCCGCACGTACAAAACTTGATAGAAGCCACGATGGTGAAGAGAGAAAGAGAAAGAGGGAGGAAGAGAGAGAGAGAGAGAGAGAGAGAGAGAGAGAAAGAAAGAGAGAGTTTGGAGTAGTCGCTACCCTGGAAAAACAGTTGGCTAGCCTACGAAAAGAAAAAAAGAATAGGTAAACTCGAAAAGCTCTTACTATACCAATTGCAATGCTCTAAACGATTTCGCTCGTTATATATATATATATATATATATATATATATATATATTTTTTTTTTTTGTTAAGAATACTTTATAAATCATTACGAATTGAGATCTTTAATGAACAATCCAAGAGATTTCAATAATTAAACCTCTATTCTCAAATCTTTTTTCTATTATAAAAAGAAAAAAAGGAAAAAATAAAAAACTATGATTCTCTTGGATTGTTCGAAAATTGATCCCATTTCATTTGAATCGAATAGAAATTTCTATTAAAAAGTATGACTAACTTATTCGAAAGCGTAGAATTCGATTCCCTTCGTGATGTATGAATTGTTAAAGACTACCTTTCCGTTAAACTTGTACATAGCGACGTTGGAAAGAAAAAGAGAGAAAAAAGTAACAAAAATTGAAGTCTCGCTGGAGAGTCATTGTTAATTCATGTGTCGGTAGAAGCGAGTACATCGACGAAGAATTTACAGCGCTACGTGAAATTCGACAAAAATCAGGGTAAAGAAAAAAAAATCGACAAACTTTGATGAAAAAAATGAGAGAGAAAGAGAGGGAGGGAGGGAGAAAGAGAGAGAGAGAGAGAGAGAGATCGTAAATTCGACGACATAAACATATATTATGCAATATTATTTTTCATTAAACAGGACGTAGAAGTCAAAGATCGTTGACTCAGGTGCAGTTCATGAGTGAAGATAAGAAAAATAACATTATGTTTGTAAGCTATTAAACGAGTCAAAAGACACGTGCAAGATGTATATACTGCAAGTGCAAGACAGACTTGTATAATAACAGGAAATGCAAAACCTTAGAAGTTTAAAAAAATATTAATATTTACCGAACAGAAATGTTTCTGCGAGAACAAATGTGTCACGAACTGTCCTAAAATTGGATTCATATAAACAGGTTAAAAGTCGATTTTTAGAAAAGAACCGATTTAAAACGAAACGTTATATATAAAAGAAATAACGATATCGATCGTTAGTAAAACGAGCAGCCATTCATACATTCCTACACATTCATAGGTACCCGTAAAAATAATTTCGTTCTTCCAGCAAAGTGTAGCCGGACAATAGTTATAAACTGAGAAACATTACCGTTTTATTATCGTCCAGGGTGTTCAACGTTTCGTTAGTTGGCCAATTAGAAGGAGTCACGGATTTATGAGGCATTTAATAGAGACACTTTGGAGTGTCTGCCATTCGTTGAGAGTTAATGGTCACGATTGGTGGGTTCCCGACTGGCAAAAAGAAAATTAAAACAAACGAGAAACGATTTGGAAAGTTAAAGACGAATCGTCGGTCTAGTCTGTATTTTTTTCTTTTTTTTTTCTTCCTAAATTTTGCTTGAGTTTTCAGTCATTCAACATGGTCAATGAATAAAAATGAAATGCTAATGAACTTGCCAAGGACTACTAGTAGATTAACGTATGAGTGACGCTTTCGTCGCGCCTTCTTCCTACTTTCTTTCTCTCTCTCTCTCTCTCTCTCTCTCTCTCTCTCTCTCTCTCTCTCTCTCTCTCTCTCTCTCTCTCCGTGTGCAGTTAGATAGGGTGAACGTGCTGGCGTTTCCTTTATTAATATTCAGCGATTCCTTCGAGTTCAAACGTAACCGATGTAAGGAATCGTCTTCGAGAGCGTCAATTCCGAAATTCATCGAGCACGCTAGGTAACTGGATATCCTACAAGGTGTTAAGAAAAAGGGTTCAACACTTAGGTGATTTATTTCAAAATGATTTGAAAATTTGATAGTGCAAATAAAAAATTATCTTATCATAATAAAAATGAATATATCACAGAACGAATGAACTCTTATTTTTTCGCACCCTATAGACAAAGTGAATTTTGAGTAAATTAAAAAGATGAAGAACAAGAGATTCGCAAAAGGAGAGGCTTGTATACTAGGTGTGATAAAAAATCCAGCTTTTCTATTTTTTTTTTTTTTATTATTAAAGGATCCTTTCCTTTTCTTTCTTTTTGTTTCTTACGTTTTATCGTCAGTAGTGTCCTATTACCTCCCCTCGTTACGTCGAGCATAATGAATTATAGCACGATATCGTTTTACTCATCTTCTTGCGTTTAAACAGACACACACACACACACACACACAGAGATAAAGTTTATAAAAGTGTAAGCATGCTCGTGTAGCAGAAACTTCGCACGGTTTCTGGTTTACCGAATTTCTCTCCGTGCTCCATATTTTTTTCAATTATTTCACGAGAGACTGACGGCTCGTCCCAGCTCTCGTTTTTCTCGCCCTATTTGACATGCGTACGAGAGAGGAACACGAGGAATGAAAGAGATAGAGACCGATGAAAGAGACTAGGCGAGAGATTTTGATTAAAGTTAAACAACGAATCAAAATTCTATCCACGTCGATTCTTCGTTTTCCTGATCGAGAAACAACGAAGATAAGAGTAGACTTTGTGGGACGCGAGAGAATAAAATATGATCTCATTTATTTTTCTTCTAACAAAGAAGAATAGAGAAGAGATCCCTGACGAATATAATATAATTAAAATAGCAAGAAATTAGTATTATTCAGGTTATCTGTACAAATAAAAAGAAAAAACAAAGAAAAAGTCCCTCTCTTCAACGTAATAGAAGATTTGAAAAAGATTCAATGGAATTTCAATGGGAAGAAAAAAAAAAATAAAAAAGACTAGAGAAATTGTTTTATATAAACGTTAAGGAAAACTGATCCTTCAGAGGTGGTCTTATATCACACACGCAAAATGCTTTCATCCGATCATCCAGCGCGGCAACGTTATCACACGAAGGATTCCCGTAGTCATGGCCGAGACTTCGTCCGAGCAATAAACGCTCGAGTTCTTTGCTCTTTGCTCGCTCACGTACGCCGAAAAAGAGAGAGAGAGAGAGAGAAAGAGAGAGAGAGAGAGAGAAGTATAGTAGAAAGGGAGAGGGTTAAAGGACATAAGAGAAAATGAAAGAGATGGAGATAGGAGCAGAGAGAGAGAGAGAAGGTAAAGCTTGGTTCAACGCGAACTCATAACCGTTGACTTCCTCTCTCCAGCTTGCCTCTTGGAATATCCAACGTTGCATACGAGTTCGAGACCCAACATCAGCCCATAAAAGAGAGAAAAAGATAGCTTCTCTCCTGCAGCTAGTACGAAACACGAGCCGTTCAACGTCGATGTAACATCCCTGCACTTTTCCAGTCTTTCCGATACTTTCCGAACGCGTTTTCGAGTGTAATCATTTTCGAAACAACTTCTACCTAGAGAAACGATCTACTATGTATTTACCAAACTCTATTTGTTTTTTTTTCTTTTTTTTTTTTTTACAGGGATTAACTTTTTCACGAGAATTAAACGCTCAAACGAAATAAACTTGATGCGTTTTCTACTAGATAATGAATGAATCAAAATTGATAATAAATTGTATTGGAAAAATCTTGAAAAGAAAAAAAGAAAAAAGGAATAAACGAACAAGAACAAATATTGATTCATTCATTTTCCTAAAGATTACCAATGACATCGTGTAAGAACGTTAGTATTTCCTTGAAACGTTCGTAAAGGTTATACAGGGGTGCTTACTCGTGGCACGTAATTTGAAACGTTATACCCGTACATCCCATCGGATAATCTATTAATCGAGGCGCGCGGTCGACGTTGGAAATAATTAGAGAATATGCGTTCCGCGCTCACCGTGTAGGTATATTACTAACTCGTAAACGTCTTACATAATTTGTTCTCGCCGCGAAGACCGTCGTTAAACAGGACAGCCATGTTTTATCAATTTATTTAGATCTATATTAGGAATTATTAAATAATAAAAAAAGCGAGCTATCAGAGAGAGAGAGATCTACATTATTGCTTGGAAGAGAAAAAATTGAAGATAAAAAAACTGGTTCCTAAAGCAATAATAAAAATGATTTAATTCAATAATGTAATAAAACGTAGTCAGAATTTATAACAAACTTAAATAAAGTTCTGTATTATAAAAATATTGAAAATCTCTGGTATTATTTCTGTGCCGTTCGAACGTAATCGAATATTTATTTATTAAAAAAGAATATAAGAACGAATAGAACGTTTATAAGTCGGGAAAAACGTATCTTTGAAAACGAATTCTCGGGAAAAATCGATCCGCATGGACCATTTTCATCCAGCCTCCGGCATTCGCGATCTATATCTCGCGCAACAATCGCCGTTCCCTCCTCCGGCAATAGCCGAGAGCTCGTAGCTTCCTTCGACTCAAATTATGTCTTCTCTTTTCCGCGTTCTATCGCACGTTTCTCTCACTTCCTTCTGTTGTATATGTCTACACATACGTTTTGGACTTTCTAGGCGGCATCCTGATTACGTTTGCTCTCGGCAGAGTAAAAAGGGAGAAGAAGAATGAGAAGAGGAAAAAGAAGAAATGGGAGGAGGAGCAGGAGCAAGAGGTAGAGGAAGAGGAAGAGGAAGAGGAGGAGGAGGAAGAAGAATCTTAGGTGCACGCGAACTATGTCGCAAAGCTCGAGTCACGTATACTCTCGCGCAATATCTCAAGGAGCTTCGTGCTCGGCCATTGCGGTCTCTCTCCTCAGAGTTTTCCACTTCCTCTTCCTCCTCCTCTTCCTCCAGTACTCTCTTTTCCTTCTCGTCTTCCTCGTCATCCTCGTCTTTCTCTTCGTCGTCTACGCCGTTAGATAAGTATGTACTATATCCACGGTAGAAGCCATGTATAGCGAGCGTTACGAGCAGACGAAAACGGGCAAGCTCGTTTCAGGCAAGTTTAAAAGTCGCGATACGATGCTTCGATGCGTTCTAGACGACACGGGAGGAAGACCATCGAAACTGACTACATCGAGATCTCGCATATTTCCTCTCATCGAACGTGTCCGCGAAACCGTCAAGAGATCTTTTATTTCTTCAGACGTTCCGAGTTTCTTCGAAACATTTCGTTTTATCGTTTCTTTTTATACGTATTTTTATAGTTGATACGCGTGTATGCGTGTGCACGTATGTCGCGTGTGCCCGCGTATGTGCGCGTGTGCGCGTGATATACATACAACATAGCTTTGAAAATAAATTTGGATCTCAAATGAATGAACGAAATGAATTCATTATTTTTAAAAGATCAAATATATATAATATATTCGAATAGTATATATAAATATGCCAAAGAAATTCAGCTTAGAAGCAAGGAAAGTCATATAATATCGTCGACATTCCGTAGAATACTCTTATAATTACCTCATGCGAATAGGGAGAAAGTTAACGTAGTCGTTAACTTGTACATCTACAAGAAATTGCTGCCCCAGGCCATAACCAGGGATGATCCATAGGGGTTTTCGACCTATGAATAACACACCCGCTGTAACGCGTCTACTCTCGAGTAGAGTTTTCGACGACACCGTTCTGTCGTTTCTTCCCGCGTGCCCGAACACGAGTAAGCAACATCTGCGTCGACCCTGAAAATAATAACCCCACGATGCTCTCGGCTCTTTGCTTCGTTCGTTCGTTCGTTCTTACTCCTTTGAATAATGCACCTGCGATATCGATTTTAACTTTTTCTACCCTTCGCTCGATTATTTTCTATATTTACCCGTAACCTGATTTTTGGCGAAATTATTTTTCTCCTAAGTAATTCTTTATTTAGTTTATCCTTGTTATTTTCTTAATACCTTTTCTTTAAAAAATTATCGATTTATTTTCTTTTTTTCTTTTATATATATATATATATATATATATATATATATATATATATCTAATACAAGCGATAAAGGATTCGGATGGTTTAAAATTAAATGTCATTTATATTTTCAATTAATATCAATAATTATAGACGGACAGTCCAATTTACTATTCAATAGCAATTGGTATCTCTAATAGAATTTATCAGCATCATGATTATCATCATCCTCATAGTTGTTAACATAACTCTCTATCTTTAAATCCTCCTATATTCCGATTATTTCACGAAACACTCGAGCCTTCGGTCTCTCCTCTCTCCTCCTAGAAACCTCGAATTCCTCTGACCATTTTCGCACGATGGCAGCCGAGCACGAACTCCGACACTCTATCGTCCGTCTATACGGGCGGATTAGGTATTCGATTCGAACAGGCTCGAGTTCGATCGCGAGATCCGCGATTATTCAAATTACGGCATAAATCTGTGGTCTGTACGAAGGGTGCAGTACATTCTAAAAGGATTTCTAGTTTCTATCTTTCTCTCTCTCTCTCTCTCTCTCTCTCTCTATCTATCCATCTATCTATCTATCTAGTTCTCTTTCTCTGTCTCTCTCTTGAAACCATTTCCCATGTCTATAATTTGCTTTTTTCACGAAAATTCTATTCTCAAATCGAATCTAACGAGGGACGCTATTATTTTGATGATGTTCAAATTGTATATTATTTATTATTGGAAAAAGATGAATCTCCAATTGAAATATTGGATATTTAAATAAATGGGACAATACGATATTTAGTAAATTGTGTGGAGGTTCTCGTGAAAAAGTTTAAGTGGACGACGGAGTGTCCGTAGTTAGTGGGTCTAAAGTATAAGAGTAAAGAAGACGAGCGAGGTCTCCTCGACTTAATCGATTCTAATTAACTGAAAGTTTACAAGTCCTCCCTAGCTCATTGACCGCGAGCTCGAGGGCCACTAACTACGAGACGAATAATTAATAAATTTTCTGCCTAGCAACGTAAAAAAAGAAAAAAATTACGGCTTACTACCTACGAGAGCTATTATAATTTTATCTTATAGATAAGACATAAAAATCAAATTATTTATCTCGTTATATTCCTTTCGAGTAAAATATCTTTACTATATCTTTAGAAAATTTAATATAAAAAATCTAATTATAAAATAATAATAATAATATATCCTTTATAATATCCTAATCGATGACTGGTTAAACAGGTAATACATACGTAAATTATATTTATACTCGCCAAAATACTATCATTTATCGGTAGAGCTCTTTTCCAAAGCAATTTCATTAATTGAAGATAACGGATAATACAACGGCTCATTTCTCGTTTCCACATTTGGTATTTGCAATTGCCGTTAATTCCAATAAAAAGCATTTTATATAATACGACACTAACGCAAAGACAAATACATAGAAATGTTTGATGATTTATGTAATTGAAATCTATCGACAAATTATTATTTTATACTCTAAATAAAAAAAAAATAATCTGATTGAAGTAAACTTTAAAACGTGAAAGTGTTATAAATTAAGTTTGATTATTTAATTAATTTATTTATAACTATATTTTCGTTCTCTGTCAATCTTCAATATTATCAAAACAGAATTTCCTGAGTATTCGTTACAAATCTGCGTCCTACTGATACTTTCTACGTTTCATCTACATTTCCGAATGCATGCATTTGTAGAAATGCGTATAACTTGATTACGCGTATCACGAAACTAGCTAAACTTCCGTTACGTGCAGAACTGGGAATTTAATATATTGATAGTTAACTAAAATTCAATGTTCGATGAATCGAATTCTGATACTATATCTACATCAAATGAATATTATAGATGAAAATGAAATAGATAATATTCTACAAGATTTAAATGTTTTAGAATAGAATGAAAAATGCAAATTTAATGCATTCTTAAAAGAATTTCAATCTGAAAACGAAAAATTAATGATATTACGAATAACAATTTAAAAATTCTTTTATCGCTCTTATTTCATTAATATATAAATAAATATATATCTTATAAATTTAAATAGAAAAGGAAATATTGAGTAATGTTAATCGACGCTTGAGAATTCTTGAGAAGCCCTTTCAACATCATCAACGGATTGCATCGTGAGAGGAAAGGTTAAACCCGAAATATTCCCTTAGCGGATTCTCAGATCGTTGAGAAGCGTTCCGGGTTTCGCGACGATATTAAGCCACATTTCACGGGCTCGAGTAAAGAACTAGATAGATAGATAGATAGATAGATAGATAGAAAGAGAGAGAAAGAGAGAGAGAGAGAGAGAGAGAGAGAGAAAGAGAGAGAGAGAGAAAGAAAAAGTATATCCCATCTTCATCCACTTTCTCAGAGGCTCTCCATCTCCTAACATTATAGCGTTACACTCCTTCTTCTTTTTCGGAACAGCAGAAAAAGATAGATGAGATCCAAGAAATAAGAATGAGAAAATAAGAAATATTAAAAAGAGATAGGCTAATTTCTCCTATCGTTCTCTATAAATTTGTATAGAAAAAATATTTTTCTTAATCTCAATGTATACATATAATTTTTCCTAATTTGTTTTCTATTTTACTTTGCAGAATTTTCTCTCTCTCTCTCTCTCTCCTCTCTCTCTCTCTCTTTCTCTCTCTCTCTCTCTCTCTCTCTCTCTTTGTCTCTCTATCCTCGTACGGTTAACTTAAGTTTGTGAGTTAAGTTATTCCCAAAGAGCAGCTCGCACGCCATTACCTATTCGCATTCCCGTGGTGGCGGATCGAGACCGAAGTTTCGTGCACTTAGGCTTCCTCCTCTTGCTATAACGAGACGAGTAAACCGAAGCAACACGTTGCAACGACGAAACTCGTTCTATTTATCAGCTTTAGGGGTTGGAAGAACGTTGTCGTCGTAGCTTTCGTCGCGGAGAGCCGAACCTTAAGGTTGTCTAGGAAAGATAGATAAATGGTTGGATATCTTTATCTTTCCTAGCATTTCGAGGAAAGAGTTATAACGAAAATCACCTTTGTAAAATTAAATTATATAGGTAACTAACATTAAGATTACAAACAAATTTGTGTCTAGCAGAAATGAAACATTAAAAATATTAATAATCGAATGACGATTAATATATGATATACATTTTGATCAATTTCGAACGAAACTACATTAAATATCAAAATATACGTAGAATAATATCGAAATCATCGCTTATAATTGAATTAAAATCAGAAGAGAATTCAGAAAATATTGGGCTACATTATTACTGTTTTTCAATAAAAGAATTCATAATTCGTACGAAATAATACGAAAATGTGCGTAATTCATTCATTAATGGTTGATATTTTCAAAAGAGCTTATCAAATAAATTCTACATAACATTCGAATTTTATGTTTCTTTTTTTTTTCTTTTCGATTAAAACAGTAAAAAAGATTTTTATGAAATAAGAAAGAAGAAATGTTGAAAAATAAAACTCATAAATAATAATTCTTCGAAAGAATTCTAATTTGCAAGGAAATTCGTAAAGTTAGTTAGTCGCAATAGTAACTCGCATATCTCATAAAACTAAAGTGCAGTTCACTTTCCGAGTCTTTTTCTATCCGCATTCTTCTCACGCAAGCGAGTGTAGTAGCGGCTGCATCCAAAACTTACTCGAAAGGAAGTTCATGCAAGTACGGAGAAACGAGGGAAGAACATGCAGAATTCATTCTTAGCGTCTGAGTAAACTAATTTCGTGATTTATTCTACTAGATATCGTGCAATACTGAGAACTTAGTAATTATGGATTCTTCTATTTCCTAATAACAACAGAAACTTAAATAATCTATATAAATTATAAATATATTTTCTAATCGTTCCACTTTTTCTTTTGCTCAATATTTTTTCGACAATTCTTTCTATTCTTTTTTCAATAACATGTATCTACACTCTTTTAAATAATTCCATATGAACATTTCAGTAAGATCAGAGTGAAAAGTCATAAAAGGCATAATGTATACTAGTATACTCCAAATGAATCGTAAATTTGTAAGAAGGAAAAGAAAAAGATACCTTCTAGTACAAAAGAATTCAACGAGCACAAAGAATATTTCCGTTTGATGCGGTTCTTCTATTTCTTTTTCTCTGTCTCTTTCTCTTAAAGTTACAGTGAAACAATTAGAAGGGCAGACATTTTTTTTATTGCCTCAACAAAGGCATACACAAGTTTTATGTCGTTTTAACGAGCGAATTCGAGCAAGGTTCCTCGATGGAAACTCTTGGAGACGGATTTTTCCATATCTCCCTTTTCTCTCTCTCTCTCTCTCTCTCTGTCTCTCTCTCTCTCTCTTCATTGTATTCTTCGTGCCAACGCACGCGTGCACCCTTCAATTTTACCCTCCTGCTGTCTCTTTCTCTGTCTCTCTCTCTCTCTCTCTCTCTCTCTCTCTCTCTTTGGCTTTAACTTTCATGATTCTGAAAGTAAGGGAGGAAACGAGAGGACACCTACGATGTTTCGACTTCCGATGCGTACACTGCTTTGTTTCGTTACCATGGTATATACAAGAGGGATTAGGGTTTCCGAATCACTGACTATCTTCTTTTCTTGGGATGACTTCAACGAGGGGTAGGAATATTTAGAAAATAAGAGAAGGGAAAATAGAAGGCAGAGATTTAATCTAAGACTCGACAGAGGAAACTTCAAAGAAACGAAGGAAATTCCTTTCTATTGATAAACAATTGTTGGATATTTATGAATATAATTTTCAATAATATGATCGAAATAATCGTTCAAAATGATCATTCATCTTTTTCTATAACGAAGAAAAAAAAAAAAAAAGAAAAAAAGGCGATCGATCTCTAAGCTGAAAATTGAAATTATTTCGGTCAAACGAAATATGATTATTAATTGTTCTAAACCGTTAATATCGAACTAATCATAAAAACTGGCTGTGAATTTAATCCTTTTGCTTTTTCCTTTTTTTCTTCTTTTTCATTTGCAAAAATACAACACCGAAGGTACGAAGAGTTGTAAGATAGGAAGTCGCATCTTACGAGTCTCCACTCTACTTTTCTCTATCGCTTCATCTAATTTACCTCCTTCGATATCCTGCCCGACGCAGGTGCTCGATCCAATTTCAGAAGTCTAGGACGAGTCGTCGAGAAGAAGGGTAAAACGAGAGAAGTACTTGGCGGACCATTACTACAGTAACCCGTTAAAATAATCGACTAAATATTTATGTCGGTCTTCGGTGCTCTCTCGGAGACGTTGGTGAGCCAATAAAAGTGGTTGCAGAAAGGAAGGAAGAAAGAAAAAGAGAGAGAGAGAGAGAGAGAGAAAGAAGGAAAAAAAATAAAAAAGAAAAAAAGGAGTGTGCAAGAATCAGGCCAGCACCTGTCTAAAGCCCGTTGGACAGGAAGAGTCGAAAGGTGGAAGCACTTAAGCGGCAGCTTTTCAATAAACCACGAAACTCGTGGCCCACTTTCCCTCATTTCTTCTTTTTTTACCTTTTTTACCGTAGCACGAGCGATTCTAACTCGACATTTCTCTCTCTCTCTCTCTCTCTCTCTCTTTCTCTTTCTTTCTTTCTTTCTTTCTTTCTTTCTTTTTTCTTTCTTTCTTTCTTTTTTTCTTTCTTTTTTCTTTCTTTCTTTCTTTCATTTTTCGTCTACCTTCGTTTCTCCTTTTTATCTCGCAACTTATATCACCTCTTCCTTTTTCTTTATTTTCCCTTCCCTCTTTCTCCTACAGACACATACACAGCCTCTTTCTTCTTGGCCTCTTTTCTTCTCTGTCAAGGACCACGTCGAGAAGGAAGGATGAGGAAGGACTAAAAGTTCGGCAACTGGGAGATAAAACACAGGTTTCGGCTTCCGGACAAAGCTCTCAAACTCGACCTGTCTTCTTTCTTCTTCTTCTTCTTCTTCTTCTTCTTCTTCTTCTTCTCCTCTCCTTCTTCTCCATAGACCACATTGATTCCCTTTTTTCTTTTTTTTTTTTTTGACTTCTTATCTTCCTTCTCTTCTTCATCTTTTTCTCATCTTCGTTTCTCTTTTTCCACGACGTACCAAACGGCTCACGACACTTTAGGGATTCGCGATAAATTGCTACGACAATGGCGGAGAACTGCGAACGCCAGTGAGACGATGGAATTTTAAGAGGCCGAGCTATGAATTTAAGAGAGTTATTACGACCTCTTAGGACCGAGAGAAAGAGAAATAGAAAGGTAAAGAGGTAAAGAGAGAAAGAGGAAATAAATCGGGCCGTACGAGATTTTATTCGCGAGAGACTCGACCGGCCGTTTTCCGTCCTTTCGTTTCTCACCGCAGCCTCCAGAAAAACTTTCTTCCCTAGATATCGTCGTGGAGAGTCGACTTAACTCGAAGTGATTACACCTGAAGAAGCAACTGCACGAGGAAATCGTTTTCCTAGTATATCCGATAGATTGAAAACTGCCGTAGAAGCAATTCTTTTCTTTTCTTGTCTCTGACGAAATATAAAGTTTCAAGTGATAAAAAGTGACGAGAAGCGACAAGGTTTTCAGATCAGATTCATTCTGAAATTCAATCGTTTCAATTTTTCTTAAATTTGTACTAGCAAGTATCATTAAGAATGTGCATTAAGATTGTTACCTTCGAGAAATTTTAAATAAATTTTAAATCTTTGATAGGACCGTACGAATTATCACGTCAGTCTTCTTTCGTACTTCGAAGAATAAACGTCGAAGTAGGATTATTTCATATTTTATCCATTTTTACTATTAAAATCGTGACCTTAAAATCGAGTGATTTATTTCATTAACATTTAAACAATTGAACATTTTTACCAATAAAAGGAATTATTTGTGCTCGTCAATAATTTATGTAAATCAATACAACCAGTAAATCGTGCCGATTCGGACTTTTCGTCCTCAGCATGATGAGCACTGGAGGTACTTAAATTTGTTCACTCACTACTTAAGAAGTTCTGCGATGGCTCCAAAACACTCGTGCGTGTAATAGGTCGGAATTAGTAGACATCGAAGTAAACATCGAAATAAATTGTTGAAATCGTAGTAGATAAACCTGATTAAAATGATGATCTGAAAAGAAAAAGAAACCATAATAATTATTATCATTGTTACAATAAAAAAAAATCATTAAATTTATAGAGAAAAAGTTTAATAAAAAAATTTACTTACTTTAAGTCCTCGTTGAATCTTGTACGATGAACATCCTGCCCCAGAATGATGAAGGATTCTTCTTTAATTTGAGCTGGAAAAAGAAATGAAAATAACAAATTATTATTTTTATAAAAAAGAAAATTGTTAAAATTATGAAGAAAATTTTTAGAAATGAAAAATTACTTACAGAAAGGTTTTGTTGATCCTTGCACGAAAATTATTGAAAGTCTGAAAAACATAAGACTGTATTAGTATAGTATAAAACTTGTGTATTTCTATACAAAGGTGTATATATGTATGCGTGTGGAAGAAATATTCATACATGAATATATATGGTCATATATAGTATATATATGAAATTCGAATATAATATGAAATACGATATATGAAAACTAGTTAATGAAAAATTATTAATTAATGAAGAATTATTAAATAAAACAAGTTAAAAACCAAAAACAGTACGAATATTTCGAAAATAAGAAATGAAAATTCGAAAGAAAAAACATAACCAAGACGCAGAATTCATTTTTACGAATATCTTTTAAACGCGACGATGTCTCGACTTGTGAACATGACATCATAAAGATCTCGCGTTTTTCTATCAATAGATATATAGAATGAGGGTGTACGTTAGAAAAATTCTATTGATTACCTGGAATTAACAGAGACGATACGGAAATATGTCAAGGTAGTGCCTACTAAACAATTATGACGTCATGTTTATCGCGAAAACAATTGAATTCGCGCCTCGTATGTACGCAGCGCCACCTTCGGTACGTTTCACCAATGTATAGAAGATAATCAACATACTTACACATGCATATATATATATATATATATGTATGTGTATGATGTATACGCATGCATATGAAGATCGAATATAATACGAAATGTAATATATGAGGGATAATTAATGGAAAATTATTAATTAAAACATTGTAAAAAAGCGAAAGAAATATCGACATCGCAAAAAACGCAATAAAACGAAAAAATTCGAGATAAAGAGCACTTTAGTCGAGAACGTTTAGACAATGATTTTATTTTCGCGAATATCTTTTGAATGCGAGAATATCCCGATTTGCGAACGCGGCCTCATAAAGATCTCGTGTTTAGCTATCGATAGATATATAGAATGAGGGTGTACGTTAGAAAAATTCTATTGATTACCTGAAATTAATGAGGACGATACAAAGCCGTGTCACCAAATATGGCAATTGTTGAAACAATTGAATTCGTCTCGCGCATGCGCATAACTAATTACGTATACGTAATGCACCAGAACGAATATATTTCGCATCAAAAAATATTTCGATGTTTTAGCCTATTATTACAAAATAGTACATAATATAAAACATATAATAAAAATTATAACAGTAAAAAAATCAAGAAATCTTTTTAGTAATTAGTATTATAAAAATAAATTGGCACTTTCTATATAATTAATCAAAATATATTCCCGCCATACACATACTACTTTGTCGTCACACGAACGTCGATTCTCTTTTCTCTCTACGACATGAGTCAAAACACAAACAATTAATCAATCTAAAATAAAAAAAAATAATAATTTATTACTATTTATACTTTACATCTCTCCTTTAAACAGTCTAAAAATATGGAATTTTATTACTATTTTAATCTGTAGGCATTTAATAATATATGATTGGTAATTAATTAATTCTATTTTTACTTTCTATGCGCAACAACATAAACTGCCACATAAACATACTTTATACATATATATCGTTTTCAATCTTTTAAACTACTCAATGTTTGATTTTTTTACATATATATTTAAATATAAAATAGATGCTGATGTATATAAATGCTTCAAAAAGTACATTTTTATTTCAATATAGTTTTATAGGCAATGCATGTTCTTCTTTCCCAAAAATAATAAATTCATTCAGATATAACAATTGTACAAAATGTTTCTTTTTGATTCGTCATATTTTTATCATGGATTATTAATAAAATTTATAACATAATTTTAAACATTTAATATATTACATTTTAACTAGATAATAATGAGTTTTCAAAACTCCTTTTTTACTTAAATAATTTCATCTGCATTTTTAAAATCTCTTTTGCATAAATCTACAATACATGATAAAAGTATTTGCATGCTGTTTAAAATTGAACTTATTAGACTTAACAATAAATAGTTCTGAATAGTTTTCCATAATTAAGACAATAAAACTGTGTATAAAATTTTGATATAATTGATTCGACTAATTCGTTGATATAATAAAATGAAAATAATAAATATAAATGTTGAACGAAACCTTCTCTAAAATCTTTATTTTATAAAGACATGAACTAAGTAAAAAATCAAACGATTTACTTCAACATTCTTTTATCAAGAAGAAACATTTCAAATGTATCATCTAACAAGAATAACGTGCATCAGTCGATTCAGCTGATAGATCAAACATTCATAAGAAATCCTATGCACGTCGTATGCTCTCTCGATTCGTTGCAACGATCGAGGGAGGAAGGGAGCTGGGAGGGATCGATATCAAGGTCGCGTTGGATAAGAAGCGTTTAATAACGCTTGAAACGTGACCGCTCCAGGGTCCTCGTAGAAGGCGAAAGAGTCGACACACGTGTTCTCCTTTCTAGCACGTGCACGTTGTGGGTTAACTCTTCGAAACGAAGGACTGTATGAAAGAGATGACCTGTAGTTGAGAGAAACGTTTAGAAGAGAGAGAGAGGGAGATGGAGAGTGAGAGAGAAAGAGACAAGAATAGAGATAGAAGTAGCGTTATAGCTTTTCAATGAGTCGTCGAGTCGTGTCGCAAACACGATCGTCTTCCTACGAACGATATCAGAAGGCTGCCTCGTAAAAGATACGACGACGTTAGAACGGATATTTTTTTCCTCCCTATCTCTGATTTCTTCTCTCTCCCTCTCTCTCTCTTGCTCCTTGTCTTTTTCTTCTCACAAAGCTCTTTATACTTCCTGCCTTATTATCTCTTTTATTCTCTTATTTCTTTTTCTTCTCTGACGACCGGAAGAGAAGTCGAAGTACAACGAAGGAGTGGTCAAAAAGCTATCACTGCTGTTCCCTGCTCGCCAAAACGTTCCATCAAAATCGTTGCTAAGTCTAAGGGACTCCCTACGGACCGACCAAACTTCCGATGGATGACGAATCTCTTTTTGTTACCGACGAAATAACAAGCTTTCCTTAAAGTTTCATACTAAGATATGTACCTACAGAAATACAATTTTCTCTTAATAAACGAAGAATATTATTATCGCTTTCTTTCT
>NC_140830.1:3420000-3492500 GCF_050613455.1 Vespa mandarinia
CGGTAGCGCGCTTCGTAAGCATAATACTCGACTCCGCGCGTCGCACGTTCGAACGAAACGATATAATCGGTTAGAATCGATGAAAAGAGTCGATATTCTGGTATCCAGATAAAAGAGGTGCCGGCGAAAGGATCACTCTCGTGTGAAAATTTAAGCCGGGGATGCGTGAAATCTGATAGCCACCGATTTATAACATTCTTGCGAATAGAAAGGACGTCCATAACGAATTATACATCCTAACCAAAATCCGATTATGAAAATTATATAAATTTATCTATATTCATGTAGGGACGTTCGCTATTACGGCGGTTGATACGTTTTTACATAACTTTCAATAGCATGCAATTGTTAATGAAAGAAAAATAATAACTACATCACACGCGCGCGCAATAACTCATCTGGTTAAAAAGAGAAAACTAATGTAAATAATTACGACTGCAAAACGTCCTACTGTCAAATAAAAAGAAACAATTCTTAGCGGAAAAACTAACCGGATCGATATTATCCCTTCTAGAAAAAGCGCCTGCGGCATTTACCATACTCACAAATTAAATATGAATTATGGAGTAACATAAATGGTCGGCTACATTCGTTTCTAAAGATAATTAACAAATGGCCCCGTTTTTCCAAGGTAAAAGATGAAAATATCTAGGAGAGGAAAGATAAACATAATGCAAAGTGTACGAATAGTATCAACTTTCATTTTTTTAATGGATTCTCTATATGATCGATCGATGGCCAAAAGTAACCGATCAAAAGGATATACTCCGCCAAATTCGAGAAAACAAACGGATACCTGCTTTACACACGCATAGCCAGGATTCAATCAGGCTTTTCACCTTCTCTCTCTCTCTCTCTCTCTCTCTGTCTCTCTCTCTATCTATCTATCTATCTATCTCTTTCTTTTTACGATGCACCGGCATTCACCGGTTTCGCGATTAAATGGCTGCTACAGAACATTTTTTTTCCTTTTTTCTCTTTGTTTTCGAATGAACAACTTCTCTCATAGAGTCTGCTTTGAAAAACTCTCTCTCTCTCGTTTTTTCTCTTTTTCAAATACCTCTCTCTTTCTCTCTCTCGCTCTCTCTCACGGATATATATATATATATATATATATATATATATATATATAAATATGCATACTATAGGTAGTTCTATATTTATATCTCATACTATATTATGATTAATATTAATTATGCGATAATGACGTCACATCGTGCCAAATTCGAAGTTAATGAGATGATGGGAGAAGGAAGAGAAAAAAGGAGGAAGTCAATAACGTGAGCTTTCGATACATTTGACGTTTGACGTTTGACGTTTGACGTTTGACGTTTGACAGCTCGTTAGCTCGTCATTCCTCGACGAGGGAAATCATGGTCAAAAGTGTCCATCCTTACTCGTGCAATTTTCTCCCGGCGTATTTTATCTCCCGAAATTTTTTTCGAACGAGAGCAAGCAAAGCTCTTCCCCACGATTCGATTCTCTGGCAAATCGCCAGGATTAATTATGGTCTTTGGGTGGGCCGGTTACCGAGCAACATTGCATCCCTTCCCCACCTTTCATTTTCATCCTCATCTCTTCTCTTGCCTCGTCGTTTTTGCTTTAACGAATAGAAAAAGTATCATCGTTCTGTTCTTTTTTTTCTTTCTTAATTTTATTTAATTTCTTCTCTTAATTTTTCTTTCATTTCAATTGATCGATCCTCCTTTCTAATGTACTATACAATAAGTATACGGGAAGTAATATTAATGATAACATAAATATGAGATTAATATTAGAAGTTTCATTGCACCTATCAGAATCGACCCAATGAAATTCGTTCGCTTATGACTTCCAATCATTGCGATCGATCGACTCGATGCTTTATGACCATTGCCATATCGCAGGTCGGATCGTAAAACAGATATCAGCGTGGAGATTACCGACGCTAGGAAGTTTTATGCATCGATATTAGCTGCGTGTAAAAATCCACCGACATCGATTTGTAAGCCGTATTGGACTAACAAAAAGATATATACGTCTGCGCTTAAATGAAAACTATACTACCATAGTTCGAAAAATAAAAAACAAAAAAAAAAGTACTTGAAAACTAATGGAAAAGATTTTGTTTCTTTAACAATTATCTTTCAATAAATTTAGAGCAATAATTCCGGATTGGAGTAATTTCGAATTAAATAATCCAAGATAGACAGATCGTTAAATGAACATACCTAATATAATGTGGATCCGACAGACGGAGAATGCAAGAAGATAGAGAAATGGAATAGAGAGGGGAGGGGGGAGGAGTAGAGAGGAGCTCGAAAAGGACTGACAGTGATACGGTGCATCTCGATAGTTGGCAGAGAGAACGGCCACGGCAGGTGTTCTTCTGAGAGCAGCTGCAATCACGACGAGCACCATCTGCCGCGGTAATGCACGGCTGTTCGATGCACAGCCCGACGCTGAAATGGTCCACATTTGCTCTGAAACCCTCCAGGCCAATTAGATCTACCTGAAAACACGTGCCCGGATACATCGATTTCGATCCTCTTCTTTTTCGAGTCTTCTTATAAAACGTGAAACGTTCGAGCCTATGAATTAATTATATTAAAAAAGACAAAATAATATTATAATAATTATAATACCGATATCGTAATTTGGTTTAGGTAAAAAAAAAATCTCAATTGGATAAATATTACTTTAAAGGGATAAAACTTAGTGCTACCATCTCTTGTTCCGAAGCATCATCCATCTGTAGTATCTAAGGGTTGGCAATGAATGACGATATCGAAGATATATGCATTTCGTCCACTCGTTTCATCTTCTGTATCGCGAATCAAAGAAATTTCAATGAAAACTTTGATCATTTTTACTACATGATAACACCTATATAATGATGGTAAGTCGATAACTGTCGATAAATTATCGATAAAATAGAGCAAAGCGTTGTAACTTATTACGAAGTTTCCAGGAATTTTCTTCAGGTGGCGCTACGAACACTTTCCCCAAACTACCTTATCGTCGACATTAATTACCGACAATGATTGCCTCTTTACGTGCACATTAACGAAAATTCGTGAAATACAAATGCAATATTTTCATATCAGAATTTGATCGTATTGCATGATTTTTCCTTTCTACAAAAGTATAAACAAACTTGTGCGTGTCCTTATCAAGATTGCACAATTAATAATATACAGTTCACGTGAAAAGCTTAAGATTAATATTTGTCATCATAATATTATACTACATGCTCCATTGATTACATATTATATGGGATTAATATAAAATCCTTTTTTTTACTATCCTTCAATAAAAAATATAAAAACAATAATCTAAATTATCGCGTTGCTTTCTCTACAATATGTAATATATTCATAAATCTTTTTCTTTCATTTGGTCAAATTTACATAATCGCAAGGATCGATTGAAACTTGCACACTATGTAATAAAGATACCTGATAGTCATAATCAAGTATTTGAATTAAATGCACGATGTATTATGTATGTAAAAATTATTAAAGAATAATTATTAATAACGTCCAGATCGCCCATCCCTGCCTTTATCGTCTCGTCTTTTACGATCCTTCGATCTGGATCTTCTGTCACGAGATCGAGATCTACGTTTACGATCGCGTCCCCGAGACCGAGAACGAGATCTAGATCGAATTTTTCCTCCTTTTTTACGACTGTACAAGTATCGACGAAGTTCCCTTGAAATAGGTTTCAAATGCATGAAATTACAAAATCCAGATCGAGTGCATTCGCTGAAAATTGTATGACCGATTAGATTTGCATTTATGATAAACATATTAGCTATATATAGAATATGTATTTTTTTATATTATTAGTTACCCCATTTCGTACTGACGACAGCAAGCTTCTCGAAAATCGGTAACAGGAGATAATTCTGCATAAACTGGTCTACCACCAAACCAACGATTATTTAGATCGTTAACTGCTCTCTCTGCGTCTTCTTCTCTACGAAATTTAATGTAAACATTCCCTACCAGATGATCTCCTAAATTGTCGCAAACATTCATTTCCTCAATTTCTCCATATTTATCCTCGCACTCTACGAACACGTCTTCAAAAAAGTTGTCGTAATGTTCTTGCATTTCTTCGTCCGATACATTTGCCACCACTAAAAGTAAACATAAAAAATTATGCTAATTATCAAATACATGTGTGTGTGTGTGTGTGTGTGTATATATATATATATATTATACTTACAATGAGAACCATCCGCACTTTTAGCAGAATTTTGTGGATTGACGTAAAGATTCTGTAGTAGACACGTCTGGTAAACACACATTGATAAGTACAAATTTTAAGAATGATATTACTTGTAATAAAGCTTATAATTTGGCGTTATTTTACCTGACTAAATGTTGGCTTGTTATGAATACGTGAACATCTATCTCCGTGTCGACAAGCACCGATTTTGAAGTAAAACGAACAATTTACCCTGCGTACAAAATATACCCAATTGAGGTTAGGTCGCATTAGATCGCTCTTTATATAAATCATATAAAATTTAATCGAACTTACTTATCCTTTTCTGTGCCAAAGATCGATGCCAAATATTCGGCCATTACGAATCTCTATTGATTGCATAAAAAAATGTAAAAACTATTTATCTACTTCTTATTCACAATTTTCATTCTTGAGAGACGCTAAACATACGACTGGTCTACAGCCTTGCGGTATCTTGTAGCACTTTTTATCGATAAAATCGATAATCGTTTCACCTCTATCTCGATACTTCGAATTTTGCCGCGCTTATTATTAATGTCATCGAAAGGTGAAAGGAAAAGAAAAGGAAAAACTAATTAAATTTGTTTTAATGAAATATCTCGTTGTTACATATAAAAATAAATATTTAAATATTGTTTTTTTTCTTTATTTTGGCTCGGAAGGTATAACACCTTTACCTTCTAATTCCTCTTTAAGTTTACCCTTTTGTATTTTTCCACTTACAGTTTTTGGATAATTAGCCACGAAGACAACGTATTTTGGTATTTTAAAATGTGCTATTTTTCCTTTGCAATATGCTTTCAATTCCTTCTCGCTTAAACTTGCACCTTCGAAAAGACGAATGCATGCGCAAATTTCTTCTCCATATATTTTATCATAAGCTCCTATACACTGAGCTTCTATTATACTTGGATGAGTAATTAAAAAGTCTTCGATCTCCTAAATAATTATTACATTTGGGATTAGTTAAAATTTTAGATACATTTCACTTCTAACAATAATGAAATTGTTAAGTTACTTTTAAAATAAAATTAATACGATATTATCTCTTTACGTTAATAAAGATAAAAGAAATTAGCGGGTAAAAAAAAATTGGCATAATACCGATATACATATATGTGCATATTATTATATAAATAAATGATTACCTTAGGGAAAATATTTTCTCCTCCGCGAATAATAAGATCTTTTATTCTTCCTATGACCTGACCATATCCATTAGATTGTAAAATAAATTGATCACCAGTCTTCAACCAGCCATCCTCGGTCAAAATCTTTTTAGTATTCTCGGGATCTTTATAATAACAGATCATACTATTATAACCACGTACCCAAAGTTCACCTGGTGTTCCAAATGGTACTGGATCACCCATCTCATTAACGACCTATTCTTGTAAAAAGCAAAAAGTTAAAGAGAGAAAAACAAAGAAACCATACATTTACGAATATAATTATCACGATACAAATAATTTACCATAACTTCGATATTATCTGATACATATCCCACCGTGTTCTCAGTTAACGTTTTATCTTCTCCAGGTAAACTTTGAAAAACAATACCTGTAAGTTCAGTGAGGCCATAAATTATCTAAAAAAAGAAAAAAAAAAAAAAATGAAATGAAAAATGAAATAAAAATATTATGAAAAAGAATATGAATCATTGCAAGAGCACTTAATCACTTCTAATTCTCAGAAAGCAATAATCGTAATGGATTAATCCACTTTCCAAATCGGCTTAGTCCAAAAATACATTTTACAAAGAAAGCTCTACATATTGATCGCAGCAAAAGGCAAGGCGATATTCCTCCTTAGAGTAGCTTTTATGCATACGAATCAAGCGCTTGCTACAAAGATATGTGCATAGATAACAACGAGCCACTTGGGTCGTCGACTTTTCTCTCTCTCTCTCTCTCTCTCTCTCTCTCTCTCTCTCTCTCTCTCTCTATCTCTCGAAGGAGAAGAAAGAGAAGAAGGGCTTATTTTCTCTCTGGCATAATCTCGTTTCTATTTGATAACGAGAATAACGAGAATAATAACATAAGAAATGAGATAAAAAAACGTTTATTCTTGTGTATTTCCTGACTAGTTATGAAAGCTAAATGAATTTTTATGACGAGTCATTAATATATTAATTATACCTTCATATCATCGATACCAAGGATATCTTTAACACGTTTATGAAGTTCAGCAGATACAGGTGCACCACCGATTATACCTATACGGGCTTGTATCGGCAAACGTAATTGTTGTTGTATATTTATCATGTTTATCTGAACAATGAAAATACAATAAATGATAGAATTTCAGCACGTAAATGAGATTAGATCGTAAAACGATTAAAAAGATAGCCTTACCCACATTGTCGGAGTTCCATAAATCACGTCGCATTTTTCTTCGGCCATTACTTGTAAGGACTTTATAGGATCGAACGAACGTGATTCTAAAATCGTCGTACAACCTGAAAGTATGGTACTTATTTGTCCATAAATAATTCCAAATGCATGGAATAATGGAACGTTTAAGCAACTTTTGTGGCCCAGTCGTAACTCTCTTCTGTTCACTGCCTTTAATGGTATAGAAAAGATTTAGAAAATTGGAAGAATATCATAATCGAAAGGATTTTTCGTTCGGAGAAATAAAAAATTTGGAAAAATTCTTTTACGATAAGTTCCTCTTGATCAAGCGAAATAAAATAAAATAAAATTCTTATTGTATTGATATTCCTTCATATTCGAAGATCGTAGAACGATCCATCCTTACCTGTTCAACATTATTCACGAAGGATCTATGAGACATTAAAGTAGCTTTCGGTTTTCCAGTCGTACCGGAAGTAAACTGTATGTTACAGGCGTCGTAAGAGGAGACGTTATCTTGTTCCGCAGAGATAGCTTCAACCTCGATTTTGCTTGCTAAGGATTCTACGTCTATCAAACGGCGAGTACCACTGAAAAAACGAGAAAGTGATCGATTGCAAACATGACTTTGACATTTTCGTCGCTATTGAAATCATCGATTGAAAAGAAGTTTTTCTCTATCTCATTAACCTAATTACATATCTATTCTATTTGCAGGTATAATTCATCGATCAAATTACTGAACGAAAATTAAATCGAATAAAGAATGGAAATTATCGTAAGAAAATCTCGGAGCCAGAAAAGATTAAAAATTATTAAGTATAATTTCCTAAAAATCCTAATCGTATTAAATGCGTATTATGTTCTACTTTAAAGCCTCATAAACTTCTAAAAATTATTATTTTTCATAATCCACTAATTACTATTGATAAATGATCGATAAACCATTAAAAATTGATATGAGATATAATAAATATCGCAAACTTAAAGAAACTAGACATGGATAGTAATTCTCACGCGATACCTTTTTAACTAAATCAATTTTGAATTGTTTATCCGACAATACTCAATGAATAATTTCGATAAAACTAAAATTCTCTTAAAATTTAAATTACTCTCGACATTTCATTATTTAACACAATTTAATACATATTGGAAAATATCTGCTTTAATCGATTAATATCTCCCTGATACCAATGTTTCGATTGATTTTTAATTAAGATAGAAGTAGGAAGAAGAAAAAAGATCATCAGACACATATAAGTAATTAATTTTCAATGTTTCAGGACGAATATAAACGAAGTTGATATCTCACGCGATATTCATTAATAGACGTGTAAAATCTTCACGAGATTTTATGAATGAAGAGAATATCAAATTAAGATAAATTATTCTACAAATTCTAATAATCATAAATTTCTTTACGTACGTTACGTGATCTTTTGACCATACAATGATATGCTCCAAATCGGGACAAAATTCTTTGGCACTCAAAACCATGTTTACATAATTTTGTGTTTTAAATTTTACAGGTATGAAAATAGCCTTAGCTCCAACTTTTTGTAAACAATAAATTAATTCATCTCGTTGATAAGCCGAATTAATAGCAGTGCTAATCAGACCCAATCTAGTGGAACAGAAAAACGTGATGAACCATTCGATATCGTTCGGACCAAATATCCCGATTCTATCGCCTTTCTTCAAGCCCAATTTCTTCATTCCAGCTGCTAATTTGTCGACACGAAGAAGCACATCGGAGAAAGTTAATCGCACTTTTTGATGATGAGAAACTATGCACTCATGATTAGGCCATTTTTCTGCAGCTTCTTTTAACAATTGACCAATTGTTTCATTTCTCAATGGTTTATTACCAGGATGATAGTAGTAAGCATGTTGTTTGTCAATTGTTGGACAAATAGATTTCTTTCTTTTTTGAATGATAAATAATTTCGAAAAACTTGATTGATCTAAAATCATTATGAAATAATATTCTACCATGTTTTGAAAATTCATTAATTGATCTCTCTATTGAACGATTAAAATTTTTCTTCACTCACCATTAATATCTGTATTCGAATGATACAAATATTCAGGAAAATATCCCGTATTTGAGATAATACTTCTAATAGCACGTAAAGAAAAACATTTTGTTTGAAGATGAAACATCATTAACAATATATTATGTTTGCCAAATAAAAAAAAACAGTCGGTAGAACTTAAAGCACGTTTAACTTGCTTAAAACTGTGAAGGAAAACTCTGATCATCCAGTTATTTATGAAGAACGAAACAGTATAACAACTTATCCAAGTATAGATATGTGAGAGTTTAACGTAAGCATTTTTATCAACGTTTTACATATATTATCATTAATTTGTATTATAGTAATCTAATAAAATATATTAATTTATTAGAACGAATATATGTTAATCGAAATATCAAAATAAACAATGGAAATATTAAATAATATAGATCTACATACGAATATGAAAAAAATGATAAGTGATAATAATTACGTGTAATATAATATCTATTAATATATATTATACATATAGTTGATTATTATATAACAGAACATTACATAACTGAATATATAATATATACATACAGTCTTATCATTTATGCATATGCATATGAATATTTATTTTTATGCAACTATTATATTATGTATCTTTATATATACTTATTTGACAAACAAGTTGATCACTATGACAAGATACGCGTTTCTATACGTTAACTGAATCCGATTATAACCAACAGAAATACGTTATCTGCTTATTTATAAGGAGAGAGGTCAAATGATTGAATATGTTTATAAAACTGTTTCTGATCTGCCTTATAATCGTTTTCTTCAAGTTTTCACTTCTTTTTTCCTTTTTCTTTATGTACTTGTATACCGGACTATCGAAATGGAAAGAGAGAGAGAGAAAGAGAGAGAGAGAAAGAGAAAGAAAAAGGAAAAAAGCGAATTTTAATAAACGATAACGAAAAAACAAAATGATAAAAAAAATATTTTAAAAATATTATCTATAGATAATGAAATCTTATCATTATGAAGTAGAAAAAAGAAGATCCATAACACGTGGACCCTTTATACAAAATTGGAAAAAAAAAAAGAAGGAAAAAAAGATATCTCAAAAGATAAAATAATGAAAGAAAGAAAAAAAGTGAGGTCGGACTTGGATGGCGTGCCAACGTTTCAGTCAGGAAGTCGCGTGTCGACATTAAATCCAAACTCCCACTACGTCGACGTACAAGCAATCTCCTTATGAACCACTACTTCGATACAGTCACCAGCTTTTGTTTTCTTGCACTCTACGAAAGCAGTACGAACGGTCTAGTCACGAGAACACACTGAGAAAACGTTCGAATCGTCTAACAAGTTCTTAGTGTTGGTTACCGTTACTTTAACGAATCAGGATTGGTCGATTCCCCTACGAACGTCGGAGAGCAACCCTTCTACTTTGCTCGGCTTTAACACGGTTCGTCTTTAGAATCGTCAGGATTGCCGTGGTGATAGGACGAACTTAAAGTGTCCGTTAGAATCCTGTCTAACGTTGCCAATGATACGTGTTTAGATTTTTAATCTATTGTTAAACAATCAGCGATAATTCAAAGTCAATAAAGATTTTATTAGATTTTCTTTCAAGATAATATCACGTTTAACGTGGAAAAAGAACCGGATCGAACCATGTTCGGCGAAGAAAGACAGTACGACGTAACATGAGCAGTAACAAGAGATCTCAGGGCAACAAGGACGATAAGAAGAATATTCCAAATAAAGAAGATAGTCCAGCTGGTGGAAAGGATGATGGTGCTTCGGTATCAACGGGTAGCAATGGAGGTACCAGTGGAGAACCATCACAACCGGGTAGCAAACCTGGATCGGCAGGTGCTACTGCTAGGGAAGGTGCCCAAAGACTTTTGGCACTTGCTGCACGCGGAGAATGGGCACCCGTGGACCAGCTGCTCAAATCTATGGAAAAGGCGGTCCAGAATGCGGCTGAGGAAGGTTTTATCGCACCTCTGTCTGGTCTTATGGACCCGGTTAGTACATTTGAATGCAAAATCTTTATTATTATAGTATTAATTTAATCAAAGAATAGAAATTATTTTGAAAAAATTGTATCAATCAATAATTCTAAAAGATTGATAAATAAACAAATAAATATATTATTATCAGACGACTGGAATGACGCCATTGATGTATGCAGTGAAGGACAATCGTACAGGATTACTGGACAGGATGATAGAGTTGGGTGCTGATGTTGGAGCACGGAACAATGCAAGTAACCAGTAATGACTCGTTCGACCGTGAACAATTTCTTTTTTTCTTTCTTTCTTTCTTTCTAAGAATATTAAGAATGTTAGGAATTAGAAAGTCGAAGCTCACTTTTCTCTTGACGGCCTTAAAATGAACCCCAATATTAAAATAGTTAGCTAGAACAAGTGACATTGTCATTACGTTTAGTTTCTGCTTTACACGTAGTACCTTAACACATAATAATGTCGCTTGACCAGCTTGAGTTAGCAGAGGTAACGTTAAACACGAAACCTGTACAGTTAATGATCTACCTCTAATCCGTGCAAAGTTGAGAGCGTGTTAGGATTGCGTGAATGAGGGCCAAGGCCAAGGGGCTTGTCGAGCTAACGAAGTGTTCGTAAGTAAGCAACTAGGCCGGTCAGTTTAATAGGACGAAAAAAAAAAAGGAAGTCCGATAATCATGTTAAGATTAAGAATACTCTACTGAGCTCTTGGCCCGAGGATTCATTAAAGTTACATTACATAATACTGATAGATTTATTTGTCATTACAGACGTTCACTTTCAATCTCAATCTCGAATCGATCATAATAAATGATCCTTTTTATAGCTATCGTTTTAATTCTCTAACATGAATTGTCTAATCGAACATCTAATATACAAAGATTTTCGTTTATCACTGTAAGGAATTTGATGGAATTTCCATATCCATATTAAAGTTTCATACACAATAGCACGATCGTGTACTTTGTCGGTTGAATATCGACCACGGCCACCGCCCTCGCTATGGCTCCAATATAATTTTCAAATTGCACGCTAATAAACTGTGATTGAAACGGCGGAACCATTGCCGTGATTCGTCCGATTAATGTTGGGTGCGGCGAAGTGCAATTTACAATCGTGTTACTTTATTACTTTGGGAAATGCTTCTCTTTGAATTAATCTATGTAATAGAAGGTTGAACTGTGACGATTATAAAGTTCGTGGAATAATCTCTTTAAAAACGATAATAATGTGTTATAGAGGTTTAATTTGTTTTAGGACAATTATAATGCTTTGCACATTGCTGCTATGTATTCGAGAGAAGATGTGGTCAAGTTGCTTCTTTCGAAAAAAGGTGTTGATCCTTATGCTACCGGAGGGGTAAGAATTGAAAAGAAATTTAAACGATGTAATAAAATCTAAAAGATTCTAAAAAATATTTTCTCCTAGTCGAGGCAACAAACGGCAGTTCATTTGGTTGCATCTAGGCAAACTGGTACAGCAACATCAATTTTACGTGCTTTACTGGCTGCAGCAGGAAAAGACATCAGATTGAAAGTCGATGGTGTAAGTAAATGCATCAGGAATGTTTTAAAATTCATTATTGAATGAAATAACTCGTTGACTATTTGCTTTCGGTAAGGAAGATCGATGATACGTACTAAAGTTAAAAAGTGGAACGTTCGTGTAATTCCTTGCACCGAAGGCACGATCACAAGTTAATACATACAAAAGTTCCAATTGGGAGAAGATAAAAAATTTCAAAACGATCCCCGTTTGCTTCTCGCGTGACACGAGCCTTGCAAATCGGTGAACATCGCTACCTGGCACCGAGTTGCCTCGTAATTCTCCTCTTCTCTTCCCTTTTTTCCGTCTCACTCACTCTCTCGCTCTCTCTCTCTCTCTCTCTCTCTCTCTCTCTCTCTCTCTCTCTTCTCAACGATGTCAATATCGTAGCAATGATATGACTATCATAAACAATATCTATAAATATCAGTCTGCTCTGTAAACCTTTGAGAGATTTATGTTTCCTTTTCTTCTAATAGAATTCCTGTTAGAAATGAAATTAATAAAATGTTCTCGATTACTGTTAATCACAAAATAAATAATGCTAATAAACAGAATATGTTTTTAATCGATTAATAGAGAGGAAAGATACCACTTCTCTTGGCAGTTGAAGCTGGTAATCAATCCATGTGCCGCGAATTATTATCTCAGCAAGCACCAGATCAACTTCGAGCTACCACTCCAGCTGGAGACTCGGCTCTTCATTTGGCTGCTAGACGAAGGGACATTGATATGGTTCGGATTCTGGTGGATTACGGAGCTCCAGTAGACATGCAAAATGTATGTATATTAATCCAAGAAGAAAATATAATAATGAAATTCTTAGAGCAACAAGTCTCACAATTAAACTTCCAACAAATGTTAATCACATTTTCGCGCTGGCTATGGTATCGATCGAGTCAACATAATTTCATAGGCGTTTGCTAGGCTAAGAAATGCGTGTTCAACGTAATGAGAAAAGTCATCATTCATTGTGACTTAAAATCTCTTTAACCAATCGTAGTGGATAAAATGCTAAAAATGCTTTTTATAACTCTCCAACACACTGTTTTATAATTCTCCAACAAACGAATTACGTCAGCTTTATTTAATTATTATTGCTAATACTAGGGTTGAAGGGCATGCATGCGTAATGTATGAGGTTAATCGTCGCAGTGCGTATATTAGTTCGAGTCCAGTTCGAGAATAACTCTTTAGTCGTTCATGAGATCTATCAGGAGACGCTTCGTAGGTCCTAAAAGAAGATTCTACTTTCTAGATATATTATTTCTATCTATCTAGCAAATAAGAGATAAATTTTTGCAGGGTGAAGGTCAAACAGCATTGCACATTGCAAGTGCCGAAGGTGACGAGATTTTAGTCAAGTACTTCTACGGTGTTAGAGCATCGGCATCGATCGCTGATCATCAAGATCGAACGCCTATGCACTTGGCTGCGGAGAATGGGCATGCCACGATAATTGAACTTCTTGCTGATAAATTCAAGGCCAGCATATTTGAGAGAACGAAAGACGGCTCCACCCTAATGCATATAGCATCTTTGAATGGACACTCGGAATGTGCCACGATGCTCTTTAAAAAGGGCGTATACTTGCACATGCCAAATAAACGTGGAGCAAGATCTATTCATACTGCAGCTAAATATGGTCATGTGGGAATCATTAGTACACTCCTACAAAGAGGAGAAAAGGTCATTTTTTTTCCTAATTTTCTTTCTCAATGAATCAAATAAATTGATTTCAAAGGACTGACTCCAATGAAATTCTTTTGAACAGGTGGATGCAACAACGAATGACAATTACACGGCGTTGCACATAGCCGTGGAGAGTGCCAAGCCAGCTGTCGTTGAAACTTTATTGGGTTATGGAGCTGAGGTGCACGTTAGAGGCGGCAAACTTCGAGAGACTCCACTTCATATAGCGGCACGAGTTCCAGACGGCGATAGGTGTGCTTTGATGTTATTAAAATCTGGAGCTGGGCCCAATTTGACAACGGACGATGGACAAACTCCTGTTCATGTAGCTGCCAGTCACGGGAACTTAGCAACTTTATTACTTCTCCTCGAGGACGGCGGTGATCCAATGTTTAAGTCGAAAGTATGAGAAATACGTTTGGCTATCAACCTTTGAGTTACTTCTTTATATTTCAACGATTATTGCACAACAAACACGCTTAATGGCACTCGATGATGGCACCAATGTACGTATTTTTAGAGTTGACAGGCTTATATGATCGGACTTTGTGTTAAAATTTGATCGATTATTCTTATTTTAATTCTTCAATTCTACTTGTACGTTTTATCTCTTGTTTGTTAGAACGGTGAAACCCCTCTACATTTGGCCTGCAGGGGATGTCGAGCAGACGTGGTCCGTCATCTAATCGAATTTGTGAAGCAGAACAAAGGACCAGAAGTTGCAACTTCTTACGTGAACAGCGTAACGAACGAAGGTGCCAGTGCTTTGCATTACGCCGCCCAGATCGAACCATCCGAGGTTGTAATACCAGGAGATGATCGTGCAGTTGTACGTGCACTTCTGGAAGGAGGAGCCGATGTTTCGTTGCAAACTAAACAAGCTCAAGAATCTGCTTTCCATTACTGTGCTTTAGCTGGAAACAACGAAGTACTTTCCGAAATGATCAGCCATATGTCAGCTACAGAAGTTCAGAAAGCTTTGAATAGGCAAAGTGCAGTTGGTTGGACACCTCTGTTGATAGCAGCTCATCGTGGTCACATGGAATTGGTGACGAATCTTTTAGCTAATCATGCCAGAGTAGACGTCTTCGACTTGGAGGGTAGATCGGCACTTCATTTAGCTGCTGAACATGGCTATCTTCAAGTCTGTGATGCCTTACTGGCAAACAAAGCCTTCATAAACTCAAAGTCTCGCGTTGGTAGAACGGCATTGCATTTGGCAGCAATGAACGGTTATTCTCATTTGGTTAGATTTCTCATTCAAGATCATGGTGCTGCGATAGACGTGCTTACACTGAGGAAACAGACTCCTCTTCATCTGGCAGCAGGCGCTGGTCAATTGGAAGTCTGCAAGCTTCTCTTGGAACTTGGTGCTAGCATAGACGCTACCGACGATCAAGGACAGAAGCCAATTCATGCCGCTGCCATGAATAATTACGCTGAAGTGGCACAACTCTTTCTACAAAGGCACCCGAGTTTGGTGATGGCATGCACCAAAGACGGAAATACATGTGCCCATATAGCAGCGATGCAGGGAAGCGTAAGAGTGATCGAGGAACTAATGAAATTTGATCGTCAGGGTGTAATTTCAGCGAGAAACAAGCTGACCGAGGCAACGCCCCTTCAGTTAGCTGCCGAAGGTGGTCATGCTGAAGTAGTAAGGGCTTTGGTAAGAGCTGGTGCTTCCTGTGCCGATGAAAATCGTGCCGGCTTCACTGCGGTACATTTGGCAGCTCAACATGGACACGGACAAGTCCTAGAAGTGATGAAATCTTCTCAATCTTTGAGAATTTCGAGCAAGAAATTGGGTGTAACGGCGCTCCACGTTGCTGCTTACTTTGGCCAAGCTGGTAAGCATATTTTATATTTAACAAATGTTCAAATTTTCAAAAACTTTTCTAATCTTCTGATACACCATAGTCAATTGATATTCAATTGAAAAACTCGATTAAGAATCTATTTTTAATTAAAGTTTCACTTATACGCTGTAATGCACGTTATCATCCTTAAACTGCAGTATCATTTGCGTATTTAACTAACATATATCAACGGTAACTGGTACGAACATTTTGGTTTGGCCATTAGAAAAGGGTCATCATACCCATGCGTGATTCCAGCAAATCGTTTTTCACCGTACCCTACTGCACGTATTTTGGCATATGTACATTGAGGAATAGGATTTTCGCGTGACTCTTCCGACTGGTTTAAAGTCAAATGTAGTGATCGGTAATGTCGCCGAAAGTGAGACTTTCCCCGCGAGGACGACTGCGGTCACGCGAAAATCTCTTTTGTTGCGTTGCATAGATTTTCTAAAGACTTATCTTATAAGATCTTTCGTGCAAAAGGAAATGCATAATCTTTAGATCGTAAGAAATAGTTGAGATTTCCCTCCTCAAAGAATAATAATAAAAGGTAGAGCAACATTTATCGAATAAAATAATAGTTATCGTGAGCTCGTAAAACACGATCAAGCGATTAAACAACAATGTGAAATTCCTTTGCTCATAGGAATTTTTCCGGATTACCATGCACTAGGTGAATTTCAAAGAAAATCAACGTATTGTTCGAGTTTTATTTTAAACCGACGGTCGAAAGTTCAAGACCACTTACTCTACCTAATCGTAAATACCTGATCTCGAAGTTTAAGATTTAGGTGTCGCTGGTCACGAACTTAGAAACTGTATAACTAATTCGTGCAAGAATGTTCAAGTACCGTTTTGTTCCGTCCAGTCACGTTAATTATTTGTATCTCGTCGCCTCAAATGCCTAATCGATCTAAATTCTTCGACGAAATTAACAAAAACGGACTAACAATGAACAATTTCTTTCGAAGTATTGCTTTTACTTCTTTTTTTATAATTTTTTCCAGATACCGTCAGAGAGTTACTGACAAATGTTCCTGGAACTGTTAAATCCGATCCACCTACCGGCGGTTCTTTGGTAGGAGAATTAGGAAGCGAATCTGGCATGACACCCCTTCACCTAGCAGCCTATTCAGGAAATGAAAATGTCGTACGACTTCTTTTAAACTCTGCTGGAGTACAGGTAATCGATAGTACAGAATGATTACGTCTGAATAAACCTGAAAATGGAATGGAATAGTATATAAAAAAAAATATCTATATTTTCTTAGGTGGACGCAGCGACGACTGAAAATGGATTCAACCCTTTGCATTTAGCTTGTTTCGGTGGGCATATCACGGTAGTTGGTCTTCTTCTCAGCAGATCAGCAGAATTGTTGCATAGTTCCGATCGTTATGGAAAAACTGGCCTGCATATAGCTGCTACACATGGGCATTATCAAATGGTAGAGGTACTGTTAGGTCAAGGAGCAGAGATAAATGCTACCGATAAGAATGGCTGGACTCCTTTGCACTGTGCTGCTCGTGCTGGTTACCTCGACGTCGTCAAACTACTCGTCGAAAGTGGAGCTTCACCAAAAAGCGAGACAAACCTTGGTTGTGCTCCTATTTGGTTCGCCGCTTCCGAAGGTCATAATGACGTATTAAAGTATTTGATGGAAAAGGAACACGATACCTATGCTCTTATGGAAGACAGAAGGGTATAAAGTTTTATGCGTTATCAAGGCCAATGATGAAAAATGCTAGAACCACACTCTGATCATTCTCTTCACGCTTACCTTAAAAGTTTTCTCAAAGATAACCATGAGAAAACTCACGCTTATATTTGAGAAAACTTTTCTCATTGCTAGAATCGATATTCCAAAGTAATAACTTAGCACTTAACGCGAGTAGTACATGCGATATGGAACTGGAGTTATGACCTTCTACTTAATATCGTTTTTTTACTCGAGGGAAAAAAAAAACATTGCAAAATTCTATTAGTTCTTATACGTATTATTAACGATTTATCAATTCGATTAATATAGCTTGTTCTTCAGCCTTAAAGAGCCCACAACTGATTGATAAGAAAATATCTTTTTGTTTCAGTTCGTCTACAATATGATGGTTTGCAGCAAGAGTAATAACAACAAGCCAATCGAAGAGTTTGTTCTGGTCTCTCCAGCACCTGTAGACACTGCAGCGAAACTCTCCAACATCTATATGAAATTATCGGAGAAGGAAAAGGAACGAGCAAAAGATTTGATTGCAGCTGGAAAGCAATGCGAGGCTATGGCAACAGAATTACTCGCTCTTGCGGCAGGTGCCGATTCAGCTGGCAGAATTTTAACGTCTATGGATCGAAGAAACGTAGAATTCTTGGATGTGCTGATTGAAAATGAACAAAAAGAGGTGATAGCTCATACAGTTGTACAGCGTTATCTCCAAGAACTTTGGCAAGGTAGCCTAAATTGGAACGCTTTCAGAACGATTCTCCTATTCATAGCCTTTCTGATTTGCCCACCAGTTTGGGTAGTCTTTGCTCTGCCACTTGGGCACAAGTACAACAACGTGCCGATCATAAAATTCATGTCGTACTTAACGTCCCACATTTATCTGATGGTATTTCTGATGCTAGTTGGAATAACACCAATATATCCAGTCTTAAGACCCAATTTATTACCATACTGGTACGAATGGTGTCTTCTGGTAATGCTGTCGGGTCTTCTACTCTTCGAATTGACCAATCCCAGTGATAAAAGTGGCCTCGGCTGGATCAAATTAGCAGTCCTTCTCTTCGGTATCTTCGGTGTTGCCTTTCATCTTATGGGATTCGTCATAATCAAACATGAATACTGGCCAACGTTATTGTATCTAAGAAATCAACTCTTCGCCTTGAGTTTCCTGCTAGCTTGCGTTCAGATCCTGGACTTTTTATCCTTCCATCATCTCTTTGGACCATGGGCCATCATCATCGGCAATCTCATGAAGGATCTCGCCAGATTCCTCGCTGTATTGGCCATCTTCGTCTTTGGCTTTTCCATGCACTTCGTCGCTCTCAACCAAGCATTCCAGAACAACGCAAATCTTGTGGAGAGAAAAACTGAGAGTGCCTTTCACGACGGTAAGTTCGATGCACTTATTATAACTGGCTTCGTGATATGTACGAGCCAGCTGATAGCGTTTCCTTTATCTTATCTTCGCTCTCTTCAGATTTGCCGACATTATAAATTTATTTATTATAATATTCTTTTTTTATATCCGTAATATGATCGCATATATAGATGGTAGCAGCGTAGATGTTAACGTAGGTTTAGATTTTAGAAATGAAAATTGCTTTAAGGCCAATTAATCCAAAAAAAGAAAAAAAAGAACTATTTAATAGGATGTAGCGAGTGCTTTTTTTTCATCGGTACGTCATTGCGTCCGAATAATGAAATGAAGCAAGACACCGTTTTCTGTAGCAGATCATCCGTGCTTCCTGGTAATTGTAGATCACGTACAAATTCCTTCGGGTTATTAACATCTTTAGGAATTTCATTCGACTAATCGATGATTTATTATCCGTGAAATATGTAAATATGTAAATGTTTCTATATCTTATGTATATATATGTGTATACATATGTATATATATACACACCAAAGGGAAATTCTACTGGGGAAACTTTTCAGAGGCTAAAGCTGATTCATACTTGAGATATTGTACATTAATTAAAATAATAGGAATGGTCGAAATTAGGTTCGTTTAAGACGAGGCATAGACGTAATTAGAGAAAATTACAATAATAGATATGTCCGCCAATTTAACGGAATGGATAACGGAGACGCCAGCACCGGCGACTCCTCATTACTTCAGCCGCTACAGGAAAAAGAATGAATGTTGTGACGATAACTCCCGAGAGAGTAAGTTTTGCCAGATCGACAAGAATGACAAAGCAGCAAATTGAGAACAATGATAAAACAAAGCAAAGTGGCACGTGCGCAAAAATTGAATGCAGGACACGCTCGATGTCAGTGTCGTCCCGTCTGCATTGTGCATCTTGAATGATGTACGCCATGTCTGTGTGCTGCCTGCCAAGACTGTTGCCTGATAACAGCAATATTCTGCAAAATCAACGAGAACTGTATTTTCCATCCGTGCATTTTCGCTGCGATTCGGATAGGGACAGTTTTTTTTATTTATTATTATTTTTTTATTTTTCACAGGATCGCAGGACTCTCTTCTATTTTTATAAAATTCCCAACAACTACAAAACATTCTCGTATACCTGCAGATTTGAAGTCTAAATAAGAAAGCGAATTTATTCTATTATAAACGAATATATCAAAAAAAAAAAAAAGAAAAAAAAAAAAGAAAGACCTAGAGCAAACACGCAAAGTACTTCCGAAACGCAGCGTACGTTTATATGTATATCACGATAAACAATTCAAAGCTAATTCACTGTCGGCATGTCGTCGGAACGCCAATTTTCTATGTGCCGTGTACTTTGCAACCACCCTCTTTTCCCCGATTGTCTGTGTTCATCCTTTTGTATAATATTTACGTACTTGCGTTTTTTCTCGACTCCAGCTCGCGTTTTACGTCTCATGGGGAAGATAATAATATTTGTATAAACAACGTCTTAAGAATGCCAAATGAATGAATCGATTTTTGAAATACGAACGCTATCATTATTTTTACGTTCGATTCCCCATTTAGAAACATCTCCCAAGTGTACTACGACTCTCTTCAATTTTGTTGAAGGCGAATTGTTGACTAACTGGGTACGTTGACACCTTTGATCAAGGCAATCTCATTGAGAAAATTTGCATGCATTCATCGCATCTAATGTTATAATTTTATATCAAGAATCAGCGTGTCATATTCACGTCGTGTCAATGAGATCTTCAGTGATCCGGATGCTGAAAATGATTTAATTTGCATGTTGCATCCTTTCACTCACAGCAAACCAAATCAAACACGTACGTATGTTCGTGGTGTATTCCGGCACGCGTTTCATTGTTAAAACGAAGAAAGTGAAGTTCATCTGGAAGGGATCACCTAATCCAAAAGAATCAATGGAATTGATAAAAATAATGAAATGTGACTGTGTTGAGAAATTCCAAAGGATTACTGCATCTTGAAGCGTCTTCGATTAACTGCAGTTCTTTACACAGGGCTTGAATATCTTCGCGTCGACTTAGAACAAATCTATAACATATAATATATAATGTAATCAAAAAACAACACACGCATACTATGCGTAAAGAAGGAGAATAATACAAGTTCAAGAAAAAAAAAAAACAAATAAATAAAAACAAATTAAATCAATCAAATTTGGCATGCATTCAACGTTATACTCAGCCCGAGCATGACCACAGATTGTATAACAAAAGCATGAGCATGTTCGTTCGTTCGTTCGTTCATTCGTTATGTATTCGTTATGGTAAACACGCGAGTCAATTCGTAGTGAGTACCACCAGTAGCCACAGCCTGCCATGGCACGAAAAAGCAAGCGAAAAGCAAGACTGCAAAAAGAAAAGATAAAGAAAATCAAGATGCCTCTGTGTACCTCGAATTCCAGTAAAGATGAGTCCTATACTTGCCTTCGAGTATCTGTTCTTCGCCGTCTTCGGTCAAACGACACACAGCGAGCTCAAGGTCGAGGTCAATCAGCCGGACTGGACCTCGGTCCTCTTTAAGCTGGCCTTCGGCGTGTACATGTTGGTCTCGGTAGTGGTGTTAATTAATCTGCTTATCGCAATGATGAGCGACACCTATCAACGGATACAGGCACAATCGGATATTGAGTGGAAATACGGTCTGAGTAAATTGATCCGTAATATGCACAGGTAAGCCTGACATTTTTTTCTTTAACACTTAATGTTAATGTTAATCTCTGATCGAAAATGTAAGCAAATGTGACATTTAATTTGTCGTGTATATCTTTAGCTTCATTTACCTGATAAAATATAGCCTAGAATGATAATAATTAGATCCTTTGTTTTTTTCTATGATCCATTGAGTCAGGTAATTAAGCTGGAACACATTGAAAATACGTTTCCATGTTGCAGAACGACTACAGCTCCTTCCCCGTTAAACTTGCTAACAACCTGGATCGTTTACTTCATCAAAGTATGCAAACAACGTGCAGCAAAACGCAAACGACCGTCTCTGGTACATATGATGGGTCTTCAACGTAGCGGTCGATTATCTCCAAGATCCAAGATGGGTGCAAAGTGGTTGGCCAAAGTCAAGAAGGGACAGGTCCAACCAAAAGACAGCGTGGCTCTTTCGGTAATGCATTTGAGCCCATTAGGCAGTCAATTGTCCTTTAACAGTGCTACCAGAATCGAGAGTGTGGTTGATTGGGACTCAATCAGGAAGAAGTATCTTGCTTTGACTGGGAACGAGCCTGAAAAAGAAGAGGACAAGGAGAAGGATGACAAGGACAACGAAAATGAGAATGAGGATGATTATGGACCTAATGTTTCAAATGCTCCGATGGTTCCAACAACGATGACCACTTCACCTATATAAATATGATCTCGCGAGCGTGAAAATTAAAATAATAATTTTAGGTCTATGTAGCTGACTAAGAAAAGAAAAAAAAAAAAAAAAAAAGAAAAAAAAAGAAGAAAAGAGACAAAAGGAGAGATGAAAGAGCGGGCTTTTCGAAGGACGATCGTCTATATGATTTTAGAAGCTAAGTAAGTCTACGTTACGTAGTCTACATGTGCCTGTATTTATACAAAATAAATGTCACCTTTATTTTTACGAGTTTGGGATTGCGTCCTACTCAGTCAGCATGGCCAGAAACATGCGTTTGCATCGAATCATCTACACTAGCTCGAAATCTCATTGTATGTGGCACAGGAATATATCTTTAAGAATATTTTTAATGATCTTACGCGAAGTATTAAAAGTTTAAGTCTTTTCTTATATATATAACACAATGCATGTCCAAAGTTACGTGCAGATTGATTTTTTCTCGTATTCGGCAGGAACGAAAGGAGCCTAGTGTGTGAATGCACTGACGTAAACGTAGGTCCTTAGAACGACTAAAAATCATCATAAAAATATTAAACAATTGTTAACCGGCACTGGCATGACATATGTCAGGGAGTAAACAATGCAAGAGAATGTTTTTATTATCTGTATGCAAGCTTCTTTCTTTCTCGCGTCGATGTGTCTTATCAGATATCTTGTTGGCACGTATTTCCAGTCAGGATGAGCCCGATACTGGCCGTTGAATTATTGTTCTTCGCCATCTTCGGACAGACCACTCATGAGCAGTTCAAGGTCGAACCTGACCAACCCGATTGGACCACGATCCTATTCAAGCTCGCCTTCGGCATTTACATGTTGGTATCGGTGGTCGTGTTGATAAACCTCCTGATCGCCATGATGAGTGACACTTATCAACGGATACAAGCTCAATCTGATATCGAGTGGAAATACGGATTGAGCAAACTCATTAGAAATATGCACAGGTAACGACAGCGAGTTTAAACTTTGTTTCGTTAGTTGTGTCTCTCTATCGTCCCTTAATCGTAATGTATCATACATTATTATCACACATATCTCAAGATATCAATAATCATTAGGTACGAAATTGATTATCTTTCTTGATGATATAGAACAACCACGGCGCCGTCTCCTCTGAACCTTTTAACTACTTGGATAACGTACTTCTTCAAACTCTGCAAGAAACGTGCGGCTAAAAAGCAAAGACCATCTTTGATTCAAATGATGGGCTTGGAAAGAACTAGAATGTCGCCACGTTCGAAAATGGGAGCAAAGTGGCTGTCGAAGGTGAAGAAGACGCAAGTTATGCACAAGGACAGTGTGGCTTTGTCTGTAGTTCATTTGAGTCCATTAGGAAGTCAGCTGTCCTTCAACAATGTGATTAGGATCGACAATGTCGTTGATTGGGATGTCGTTAGACGAAAATATCGTGATCTCTACGGTGAAAATGTTGAGAAAGCTATCGAAGAAATAAAAGAAACTACAGAGATGGATCCTTTAATAGCCTTTGAGGAAGCATCGTCCATTGGTCCAGCTAGAAACGTGACGTCTGACTTACCAAATGCCTGATGAGGCGAAGAGGAACTCTAAACTCATCTCTGATCGACTAGATAATTCTTTGTACTTTTATCGTTCATAAGAACTTAAGACATAGGTCTTTTTTTTCAAATAAACGATTAGATCTCGATTTGTGTTAGCGGTATACGCTTTACTTATTCTGCTCGACCTAATCCCACGTCGATCCATGATCTAATCGATTACATGTACCATATTTTAGAGGCTACCATGGATATACCTGTCTGGTTAGGGAACCACCTCACATTATGTGTTACGGTTAGTCACTTACATGTAATATGTAATGTAATATATATATATATATATATATATATATATATATATAAATATATATATATACAGTATGTACTTTCTCTCTGTTATAAATTTTATAATCGATCTATTTTTTTGATGGTAGAATACGGCTGCATAATAATGTTAGTAATGCGTAGTAATGCACGCACGGCAATGTGCTGACGTTACTCACAAGAAGTGATTAAGAATAGTCGTTGTTAAAGTTGGTCACTTAATTAGAATGCATCCTAATCGTGCCGAAGAAAAATTATGAGTGTATAACTTGCCTGTAGTCTTTCACGTAGCGTAATGTACTCGATGTGGCATGCGAATTCCGAAGCTTGTCAGCTAATGATCAATCATACCCCACAAAACTTCAAAAGAATATTCATTTCATCATGCACATGCGATGCGTTTACATTTACCTAATTACTACAGAATATACTTATACCGTTCTCAACGCTGTTAGATGATTGTTATATTCGCATATTTTAGCGTCATTTCATACATCTAAAGGTTTATTAGTTATGAGTATATTTTTAACATATGTCTTCTCTCACTCTATTTCTCTCTCTCTCTCTCTCTCTCTCTCTCTCTCTCTCTCTCTCTCTCTCTCTCTCTCTTTCTCTCTTTGTCTCTATGTCGACCTAATCAACATTTCTTCTGACACATATCATCGCATGTTATTAGGTTTATTAGAACAACGAACATTCCTTTTATCAATCGATTGCGAATCAATGATACTTGATGAAAGATGAAATCAGTCAGCACGAATTGATATGAATCAATCATTATGCGATATATCAAAGCTTAGATCATTAGGAAATTAGAAAAGTAAGATATCAGTAGAGATAGGATTGCTGCGAGTAACATTTCTCTTTACATCCTTGTTGCTAAGAATGATGTTATAACATAGATTTTTTTTCAGTAAGAGTCAATCCTATCCGCATTACGGAATATCTTTTCTTCGCAATTTTTGGACAAAAGAATACCGACGATTTCTCGATTTCGACGAGGCAACCAAAATGGACGATATATTTATTTAAGGTTGGTGATTTTTCAAAGAAAAATTTATATTCCATATCGTTTGCTCCAATTAAACGTTTGCTATGCTTCCAGATATCATTCTCTCTCTACATGCTTGTCACCGTTATCATCTTGATCAATCTTCTAATTGCTATGATGAGTGACACTTATCAAAGTATCCAGTCGCAAAGTGATATAGAGTGGAAATACGGACTCAGTAAACTTATACGTAAAATGCAAAAGTAAATATTGTTTATGGGGATGATAACTTTGACGTTTTAACAATTTTTCTTTCTTTAAGAACACGAACTGCTCCCTCGCCGTTAAATCTGTTCACCACGTGGATAATATATCTTGTAAAGATGTGTAAGAAGAAAGCAAATAAAAAGAAGAAAATGAACGTAATGCATGGTTTTATGACGAAACATACACTTCTGAAAAGTTCATTCTCTCAAGTACGTTATGACAGTCAAGTCGATGAAATAGGAAAATTTAAGGTGTTGAATCTAATAAAGTTTCTTCCTCTGTAGGATAATAAAATACTTTCATTGGATCGCAACAAGGTCAACGATGGTTTCGCTCTACTACGTTCGAGTCCTTTTCAAAGCCAATCATCATTAAATCAAGCGTCAAAAATAGAAAATGTCGTCGAATGGGACATCGTTCGTCGGAAATATAGAATGCGTTTTGGAGATGAGATAGAGAAACCGTCGGGAGAGGATCACATCATCAATGGAACGATATAAATGATCTTAATTGATCTTAATTGTTTAACAAGTATTAATTTCCAGTCAGTCCTGTACCATAAATATAGTCATATTTCTTAAATATATACATTTGTACCACCTTATAGATATGAAAATATATTGAGAGTAATATAAAAATCATACTTGACGTTCTACTTTTATATCTCATTTTTTCCGAATGGTGGTTGTGCATTAGTTTCCAAGAAAAATGAACCACGAGCATTCCGATTAACGTTTTCACCCATGAACACCATAGTAGAGTTATCTCTGCACTTGCCTGCTTTAAATTCTATCCAACTATTGCATTGAACAGCACTAAAAGTTAATGGATTGATAATAGATTCGCCCATAAAATCGTGAGCTCTAGCATGACTGCAGTATTCTGATAACAATAAAAACAAGAAAAGTTTACGCTTATAAAAAAAAAAAAAAGAAAAAAAACATTAATAATTTAAAATCACTTACGAGCTGAGAAGACAGGACATCCAGGCTGCCTGAATGTTCCTCCATTTGGATAGAAATCAACATGACCAATTGATCTGATGAAGCCAAGTGTTCCTGCGCAAGTGTGTATGATATCCACAAATTTGGCATCTCTAGAATCTAGACGAATTCTTAAATCGTTCAAATTCGAAGATTCGAAACCTGGTCGAGCTGGATCCATGCCAGTTATTCTTCCAATTGTTCCGGATACTTTCATTCCAGCAAATCCAGCAACATGAGCTCCTAAACTATGTCCTAGTATGTGTACATCGTCCAGCGAAAGGCCAGTTTGTGAGACAAGAAAATCCAACATTTCTGCTATATATTTGCCGATCTATAAGCATGATATATCTATCCAGAATTTTAGAAATTAACAATTTATTTTTTGTATAAATCGATTCATTTCATACAAACCTGACGAGTTAGTTTCGCGGCGATCCCATACTCTTTCAACGATGCAGGGAACCAGTTGATGCTAATAACATTATAATTACCTACTGTTAGATAATTTTGTCGAAAATCTTGCAGCCAATATGTGTTTGCACTATCGGTCCATCCATGAATGAGTATCTTTGTAGGATTTTCAGATTCAAATGGAGATTCTTTTAGACCTGTTATATCATTCACCTTCAAAAAATATCCTTGAACAGGATTATTATTTGTATAGAGCTCGAATGTAACATCTTCGGATATCAAATTCGGATCGAAAATATTATTTATAACCGATCGGTCATCTTGAATTGTTCCCATTGGATTAACAAGAGCATCTAAAAGTACTTCTCCTAAAAAAAATCTTTGCGATTTATCCGCCGTTAAATGGCGTTGCATATCATTGGTGAAACTTTTAGATAAATCTGTAAATATAACAGATTAACTTTACTATCAATTTCATCAACTAAGAACTTTAGATACTATATTAAAAGAGAACTGTAAAATATTTACTTAGAAGAGTTAATAAGAACACAAAGCAAGCGATGAACGTCATGATTGCATTTACTTGGACCCACAGTAAGTACCATTATTTATGTATTCGAATCTTATGTAACAATACAATTTTCTATTCTCATAAATTTTGTTGAGTAAAATAATAGGATAAAATTGTTGCCTAACTAATGGTTGTCATCTAATCAGTTCCGCTACAGTACATTATTTACGTTGATTTATCTAGAATGAATTTTCTTTTTGTTTATTGGACAATAAAAAGATAACAATCAGAAAACATGCATATATATATATATATATATATGTATATATATTATTATTATATAATTATAGAATATTTAATTATAAAAAAATTATATAAAAATAAAAAATTATACATTTATCTTTTATGTACTATTAACAAAAGAAAATATTGTTTTTATTTTTATTTATTTTTAGATTTTTAGATCGTTTCACAATCTATTCGTAAAAAAACGAAAAATACTGTTTTTAGTTTGCTTATCACTAAAGAGATCTTCATAGTCAATATTTTATTTTAGTTAAATATAATATGTTCTTGCCATATTTTGTTTGAGAAACAACATTAAGACCAAATGCAGCTGCTTGCTCGCGTATATAATTCTCTTCTTCTCGTGTTAAACCTTCAGGAAATGGTTGTCTTGATAGATAATTATCTCGAACAAAAGATTCACACATTTCTCGAGCTGCTTTTTGAAATTCACATTCGTTTTTCTCTTGCTTAGAAGAATTGAAACAATTGAACCATAATCGTTTTTCTATTTCATTGTGTTTATTATATTTTTCATTTGCCTATCATTTTCCATGAAAATAATATAATATGTAAACGTGAAAACCTTAGAAATAAAAAAAGAAAAAATATTAAATAATAAGATAATATCACACTAACCAAACAAATTTCTTTATATATGTCTTTATCGTTTGGTTCCATTTTGTATGCAATTTGCAATTCTTTCAAACCTTTTGTATATTCCCCAATTTTTACCAGTGCTTTGCCACGACTACAATATAAAAAATAAAATAATTAATTTCGATTTCTAATATCATCACTTGTGAAACATTATGAATGAAAAATATACTTGAAGTAAGTTTTAACAGTAGGTATGGGTACTTTGTTACAAGCTATGGCGGCACGACGTGGCATTTCTTCTTTATTAAAACATATTGCAAGATTATTGTAAGATCTGGAAAGTAATCTTTTCACTTCTTCTTCTTCCTTATCATCTTTTAATTCTGCATCTTCCAATAAACGTATGGTTTTTTCGTATCTATACAAATAAATTAAAATATTAGTAATATCTTAATATCTGTATCAAATAAAAATATATTTTCTTTACCTACTGTCTTATGGCTTTCTTAATCTTCATGTTTGTAAAATTATGTTTGGCTGTATTAAGCAAATCATTAACACTTTTAACAATATTTGAAAATAATTTTTGTTCTTCCATGTTTAGATTAAGATAAGAATAAGCTGACCCATTATCAAGAAAATCAACCAGATGAATAATAAACATAACTTCTTCATTAGGTAAAATACGAGGAAGACATCCAATACTTCCATATGCAAGATCAGGATGAATAATAAAAACAGCAATTTCATGTTTTTCCATACTGGTTATAGCAAGTTCAAGTCCAGGAATTAATAAGTTCTGATTAAGACGAATAGTTTTTGGATGTCCATGCGCATATGTAGAATCAAAAGGTTCATCATTATATTCAAAATAACTAATATATTTAATAGTGACCTGAGCATTGTATGGTACAACCTTACCAACTCCTTTTTGTTTAATTAATTTCATAATCTATATTTAACAATGATTTAATAATGTTATTTAATATTGATTTTTAAAAATATTTAATTTTTATTATTAATTACAGTATACCTTTCCATCTTTTGTTACTGGAGTCATTTTTGTTTTCATTGTTGCGAAACTTATTCCAAAAGGCACAGAACCTGTAGCTTCATTATTTTCTTCAGCTTCGTCAATTTTAAAATCATCCATATTAAGCATATTGATTAATTCTTCATTTGACAAAAATACGTTCGGATTGTATGAAAATTTATCCTCTTCTTCTTTCTCCAAATATTCATCTCCAATTTCAAGAGTAAAACCGTCTGGAGATAATAAATCACTGAAAAATACAATTATTGTTATACAAGTTATTAATACGCACCAATAATATAATTTAATTTTTTTATTACCTCAATGTAAACCCTTCGAGAAGATTTAAAGGCTTTGCCATCTTGAATCTTTTATAAATACTTATTAAATATATCCGAATAGATTTTTCAAAAATTCGATCATAACAAAAGACTATCTTATATTAGATGATCAAATGGAGCATCAGTGACATCTATGAACCAGTATAAACAAAACCAGTGTATTTATTAACCTTTATATTGAAGTATTCCTATTAAAAAAAAAAAAAAAAAAAAAATAATAACTTCTACTTTACACAAACAGCAGTGTATTACGAAAGTCTAAACTTAATTTTATTATACGTACAATTAACAATATGAAGAAATATAATAATTATAATATACATTGCTTCATTTCTAAATAAAATTACAGTAACATACATATATTTCTGACATATAATCTACAGTTTTTTATTATTTAATATCAGTGAAAAAGTTAATATATATATTAATAGATAATGAGTTCTCACGGTAAAGCAGAAACTGAAAGATTGAAACAAAATTTAGAAGAACAGCTTGATAGATTAATGCAACAGTTGGAGGATCTTGAAGAGTGCAAGTAAGGGAACAAATTATTTATATAAAAATATTTATATATTGTGATATAATATTAATATTATGCAGAGATGAAATGACTAATGAAGAATATGAAGAAGCCAAAGAAGAAACAATGGAACAACTTCGTGAATTAAATGAATCATTACAAAGAATGATTTCTGGAAATATGACTCTTATCAATCAACTTGGAGCAATGCAATTGGTACATAGACATATTTGATCATAAACAACAATGCAATATAAAAAATTTAATCTAATATAAACTATATGATCCAGGCAGCTCAAGCAGCAATAAGTGCAGCTTTTAAAACTCCTGCTGTAATTAGAATGTTTGGAAGACGTGAGCCGGATCAACTCAGAGAACGTCTTTTTCAAATTGAACGTGATATAAAACTTGGGAAACTAAATAAAGATGCTGGTGATCGATTACGTACTGAAGTACTGAGTGCTTTAAGACAGCTTGGAGAAAAATTGGATCCTTCCGAATTACAATTATTAGAAAAATTTTCTTTAAATAGTATAGATGCAACGAGCTATGTACAAGTGACAGAGGCTGTAGAAAAGGGTCAAATGGCCTTAGCAGCAGTTGGTAAAGAAGTAAGAGCTACTCAAAGTACCTAGATTTTTTAATTATACTTTATATCAATATATGTCCATGTTATAAGTACTTCCTATTTGGAATATAATGATTTTTTAAATAATATTAATTTACATATGATTAGAACATCTTATTTTAAATATTATGCTTATTATCTAAATTATTTATTTAACATCTTGGTTAATCTTAAATATTTAAAAAAAGAAAAAAATACAAATTATATTGCGTTATATAATTAGGTTCTACAACTTTATGGTTAATTCATTTATTTAATCTAAGTTCTAATATAAATTCAATTAATATTCATATAAATGTAAGTTATGTAATGAAATAAAAAAAAAAAATAACTTTCTATAGATGATTTATAATTACAAACTAAAATACGTATATTTTTAAGTATGAAGCAGTGGAATGAGTAAAAATATTGGACTAGTATGTTTTAATTTGCTTTTGTGCACACATACTATCTTTTACTAATTGAATTATCACTGTTTTTATTCACAAACCCTGTGACTTATTAAATATACTTATTTATTATTTAATGTTATGTAATATCAGAATTATTAAGAGAATAATATAAGTATAATTAATAACAATTAAAATTGTATCTCTGTATAATTAATTAATTCTTAAATCAAATACTTAAATGAAAGTACAATAAGAGAGTAAACTGTTCATCTAAACAATTATAATGAAAAACTGATAATTTCTGTAAAAACACAAGCTAGGTTTTTAATTTGAAATTAATAATTGTAAAATGTTGTATCATATAAAAAACAACAATTGTACAAATTGAATAAAAGAATTAATAACTTATATTGTTAAATACAAAATAGTATGGTCGAAAAATATAAATTTATGCATAAAAAATACTTCCATTTAAGAAGGAAGCCTACAAGGAGAAAATAGATTAGTGTCAAGAATATATATATATATATATTACTGTGCTTTATCTTTTCTCAACAAAAAAAAAAAAAAAAAAAAAAAGAAAAAGAAAAAATCGAACATGATATTTCTTATAGATCTTCATAATAAAATCATTATAAAGCTTATTGCGCCTTCTATTTAATTAACGTTTACGACGACAAACTCTTTTATGTTCACGTTGCCAATGAACCTGTTGACAATCAGTACTGCAATAAGCTGTGTTCCAACAGCAATGATATATTGCTTCAGCTTCGCAGTTGTAACACTGTAATTACAACATAGTAAATATTAATTAAAGTGTGTGTGTGTGTGTGTGCGTGTGCGTGTAACATAAACAATTGTGTGTGTGTGTGTGTGTGTGTGTGTAACATAAACAATTGTGTATGTGTGTGTATATATATGCAAAAAAATACCCATTGTTTCTTTTTAATTTCAGATATAATCTGTTGATGTCTATCAGTTAGTTGCCTCAACTCTTTGGCATGTTCTGCTTGAAGTCTTTCCATTTCTCTGCATTTGTCAAGCTCCAATTCTCGTCGTAGTTTTTCTAACGCCGTTGTTATAGGTTGTTCAGAAGTCCTACGTTCCCTTTTTATCTGCAACATTTTGTTCATAAGAAATAAAATCAACATGTTGCAGAATAAATAAGTATTATGCTATATTAACGCATACTTTAACATTATGAAATATACTTTTGTATATATTACAATTTTATTTTATAATATATTATTAGTTAAATATACCTTTGCTGGTATCACTTCTGTTTGAATTTGCTCTGTTTGCACGAGAACGCATTTAGATCTTGGTTCTTGAGAACTAGATGTTACCATGTCTTCTTGAGATCCCTCCTTCTTTAAACCTTGTGGACATGTACTGGATATTTCTCTTGTAGGTTCATCCTCAGCTACTGGTAAGTGTGGGACTTGTCTTTCTTCGCTTCCAGCTTTACTTCTTGGAGATTTATTTCCTTTGATCTCTTGGGATGCTGTTAATTCTGCATGACCATCAGTACTTAGACGTTCAACTTTAACTCTTAAGTCTTTTATAATCTGTTTTGTTGTATTGCTGTTGTATTGCTGAGAAGTTTCTTTCAAGCTTGCTGAATCTATATGCCGAATTTTTGCAGCTTTGGGTCCATCATAGTCACTGCTACCATCTATTTCTTCAATAGTCTTGCCCGACTTTTGTAGTAAATGTTGATGATGTTTCAATTCTTCAAAAGCTCTGTTCCACGCCGTTGATCTCTTTATCTATGAAATAATAGTAGTAAATAGTGTGAAAAAAATTTATCATTGCAAAATTTAAATTGAAATGCAATGATAGGACAATTACTCGCATTTTCTTTTGTTTCCTTATAGGCATTACCTTCATTTCTTTCCACTTTCCCTTTTCCGAAGGCTATGCAAGAATTCGTTGTTAAGATAGTTATTTTATCTAAGTGCAACAACAATTTTTAAATCGGTTTTCTCTCAACGGTTTTCTCTCCTATCATGTCAGTGATATAATAGACTGTTAACTGCATGTAACCTAAACCGAGAATTTTCAAAGTGGTCGCGTAATAGTTTCGCGTGTATAATCAAAGGATACCGCAACGCGTGTTTACCTGTAAACTTTGTAAGCTGACACTAATCGGCCGAATAAAAACTTTCTCTATGTTAGCCCGCATGTGATGCCCCCCAAAGAATCGAACATCGTAGACATTGCCATTAATTTGCATAACTTTGGCTGGCCAATAAGGATATCCTTTTTGTTTAGCATAAACAAGTTGATGTGGTGGGTTGCATGGTATACAGAACCACATTTTCTCCGATTTCTCATTCGATATTCGGTAACAGTCCGCACACCGACGAATTTCTTGAAGATCATAACAGCAATCTTGATACATTGTGTTGCCCATTTCCCCGATTATACTGTGAGCTATAAAATTCGATAAAATATATAATAAAATACATAGCATATATAACATATTAAAAAGTTAAATATTTTACCTCCATGATATAACAAAATATTATGCAGAATATTGTGTGCATCTGCTTGAAATTCCATTAAATTATTGTATTCATTTTTGTTGGTTTTAGAGTCCATAATTGCCAAATCCATATGATTTTTTATAAGATAACCAGGACGCCATGCATCTTCACCTTCGCTTATCCAAGTAGGCCCAGAAAACCCACTTGGTGGTGTAACAACAGGATCATTATTAAAAACTATAGTTCGATTCGTAATTTCTAGTGGTAATTTTGCTTTTAAATGACCACATGTAAAGCTAAGTATATGATTGAGATCAGGTTTGTCTGGATATGTGTCAGTATTTATTTTCTGGAAAAAAAAAAAAAAAAAAAAAAAAAAAATATTTATATTTATGTTATTCATTTTATGTCAAAAATCTTAATATCTTGGAATATTTTCAAATAATTATTATATTAACCTCACAAAAGTCACAAACTTTTAATTTTGTATTTGTAGGTACATGACAACCGAGATGATATACTCTTTGACATTGTTGACAAGATTCTACTAATCCAGCTTTTTGGCATTTGTAACAATACCAATCATGATCGATATTTCCTGGTGGTTCTATCGGTAATCTGTAACTTTCTTGTTCAATTCCTGTCTTTGATGGTACTTTTTTTAATAAAACAAGATTATCTTCCACAGCTTTGTTCAATTCTTCTTGAGCTTGTTGTTCTGTAATACCGTAAACACGTGCCAAATGTCGTACCATGCGGTCATTGCTAGGTAAACTTCTTTGATGCATTGTAATTTTTATGGCATCCCATATGCGTTGAGTCATAAAAGGATCTGTTCTCCGACGTATAGACATGATTATTGTGAATCAAGTACTGTAAATAAAAATAATATAATAATTATGGGACATTAAATTAATTTCATTAATAATAACATTATTAATTGCATTATATTTCCATGGTATAATAAAGAATATAATTCAAATATTACATCATAAAGTAGTATTCATAGAAATTATTTTTTGTTAGATAATATTTATTGCAAGCATCATTACTTAAATATATTATCTATATAATAATATCAGACCCTCATATTCACTACCCACATGCAATGGCTTTACCAGAGACTAACAGTAGTCAGAAGAGTTAGTTATAGTCTAGAAATTCTTTCAGTGACAGTATTCAGGCAAGTGACTTATAAAAAAAAATTTAACTGTATTAAAAGTATAATAATTTTGATAGAATAACAAAATGAACATCATAATAATAGGTGTAGCAGGATATATTTTACTATTCTTCAATTTTATTGTACTAATAATACTTATAAAAAAGAAGTTTAAGTGTCAATCAGTGTCTTCATTTTATATCTTGTCAACATCTGACGTATTAAATTCAATGCTTACAGCAATAGTGCTACTTATAAATCATGCTGATATGATGGCCAATACAAATTATTTTTATAAAAATGAGCGGATTTTAAATATAAATACTCTAAATAAATATTCAGATACATTTTTACAATTTTACGAAACATATAATTTATCTGACGTGAACTATTTTGATCTAACAACGTGTAATATAAAAAATCTGCTTATGCACAATGCCATGTTTCTAATGCCTTTTACAAATGCATTTATATCATTAATAACATTTTCTATACAATGTAATTTAAGTGCTACATTTATTAGTGATAAATACAACAATTATTTGCAATCAAAAATAAAAATGGAACAAAATCCAATTAAAATTTCTGATAATATTAATAATTCAGAATATCATAACATAGAGGTTGCAAACACAGATGATACAAGTTCTAAAATTGACGAATTAATAACATCAAAAGATACAACTACTCTAAAAATTGAAGAAAAGGTTTCACAGTTTTTTCATAACATAAAATTTAAAAACATCTCTGCAAAAAATAAGAGCATTGTTGGAATAAGTGTATTAAGTCAATGGTTGATACCAATTGTTTCGATAGGAATTTTATATTTTGCGGACTATCAAAGCATAGGTATGATGTTACAAAATGAAAATGCAGAGTGCATGTATGAATCTCCTTTCTCTTTTTATAATTGCTTTACAATAAATGAAGACACTATACATACAGAAAATTCGCATTCAACAATTTCGATACCAGTCTACAATGATTACATTAATAATACAAGTTCATTGAAATTATTCAATCTGAATGTAACGGAAAAAGAAATAATTTCGAAAGTATATGATATTATGAATTCGGCATTAAACGATACGTATAATTTGAAAAGTAAAAACTTCAGTAATCTTTCTAATCTAATTCATATAGAAACCAATGCAGATCCAAATAATAGCACAAATAACATTAATAACACTGATTCTGAAATAAGTTACAACGAATGGGTAATAACAAATGATTTAAATACTTATAATTGGTCTGATATATTGATTAAACACAAAACTGATGTTCAAATAAAAGATGAAGAAGAAGAAGAGATTACAAAATTATTACTGCCATGGAATATTTCTTCAATTCCTTTAAATTTAATTGAAAAAAATAAAATGAATAAAAATATATCTCAAGATAATAGTCTTATCAATAATGAAAACGTAACTATATTATTGATAAATGATAAAAACAGAACAGAACAAGCTTTATTACCAATATCTAAAGAAAAAATTCTTTTGGATATTATATCACGAATAAAAAGTAGTACCTCTAAAGGAAATAAGAAAAAAGGAAACAGAACTAAAAGAAGTGGATTACAGTATTATAATATTGAAAATAACATCTCTACAACAGAAACAATAACAGTTATTACAGAACTCTATCAAGATTTTGACAAGTTATTTGAGACTAATACAATATGTACCATGGATAAATGCATTATATCAACAAAATTTTTAAGATTGTATTTTCTTGTGCTTATATTTATAATATATTTCTTACCAATTATCTTGTCATCCGTTCTACAAGTACGTAGTAAATTTGTTTGTCAGAATGTATTAAGTAATCTGAAAAAAAAAAATTCAATTAGATATATTATTTCTGATAATTCTTGTTTGAACATGAAGTACAGCAATAAAGAATCTGACCAGACATGCAATCATATTAAAATATATGACAACATATTAAAAGAATCAATACAAGTTGACAAATTATTAGAAACGATTAAAGTATCTTTAATAATTGGCATAATGTTATGGACACCTATTTTTTTGCAAACTATACTCAAAGTGTTTTTATGTATAAATGTATCAACATGGATCACAGACTGTACATTTCTATGTACTATCTTCAATGATATCATAAGAAACATTTTCAATCTAAGCATAGTTAAAATACAAGAAATTCCAAAAAATTTTAGCAAAAAAGAAAACTCTGTACATCCCAGCGAGTAAATCATTTAATATTTAATAGTTATTAACAATCTCATTGTCACATTATTCTGTGCTACAAATATTATATATTACTACTATTCATTATTTTATTATAATATCACTTAGTTGAGCTAATTATAAATTCTCCTAATCGACGAATGGATAAAAATTTAAGTATAAAAATAGAAATAAATTTGACATCATTAATCAAGTTCATTGTATCACAGATTTTTGTAGTATTTTCTTTATATAACATTAAACTATTCTAACTTTAATAACTGAAATCTGATGTTCTCGCAAACTTACTTGTGTTCGTTAAGATAATGGACGATCTTCTCATGTAACTATTCTATTTACGAATTAGCGAAAAAGTAGAAATCCTGCTTAATCTACCAAATGTCCAATAGATTATTAACACGAATCCTTGAAGGTCGCTAGATTAGTAAAAAGAATTTCTTATCGACGCCCAACAACACGAAACGAAGTGGTAATTAAACGATAAAAGACGCGTACGGATACTGTGCGCACGTCACGAGTCCGACATAACCTCAATGGTGCGCACGCAACGGTACGACCGTAATTGCCTGCTGATGAAATATTTTTTTTTTTTTTCGTAGCTTCACTATTAATAATTTTCTAACGTAGAGAGAATCACTTTTTATATAGAATACAAACTTACAAACTATTTATATTTTCTAATTTATATTTGTATGTGTATCGCCAACTAATTCGTTCTATACAGAATATTACATATTAATGAAACATTCTTATAAAACCTTATTACTGTTTTTCAATCGCATAGTAACAAATTTTTATTGGTAATTGTCCAAATTACAGTTGTTTAGAAAGATAACTTGTGAATGAATATCGATTCTTCATTACATCAAGCTACTTTGAAATAATTTTTAAGTGGTTTCAAATACCATTTGTTGCGCGCCATTAACAATTCTTAGTTATTACCTACAATAACCCGCATTATGTTGCTATGATTCGTATAAATTTATCAGTTTTTAAACCCATAATCACCCATAGCTATTAATTATTAAAATCAGATGAATATATATATTTCGTCGATTATTATCTAAGCTTTCATTTTGTATATCCCTCTCCATGCAATATTTCACGTTTCTTCGTATAGTATTTTCACGTCTGTTCACGTCTCTTTTGTACAGTACATTCGTATATCTTCGGGTACCTTCGTACAGACGTTCGTGTCTCTTTGTGTCCCTTTGTGTAGTACTCCGCCCGCGCGTTACTTCGTTCAATATGTTACAATAATTACATTTCAATGCAATATGTTCGAGTCTCTTTATGTAAAAAAAGATTAATCAGTTATTATTTTTAATAGAAAAATATAAAGAATTAATGAATATATTAATATTTACATTTCTCTATAGGTATTTTTTATTTTCCCATATTGATTTTCCACCAATACAAAGTCCACCAGAACAACCAACAGAATAACAGGATCTATTACCTAAGTGCGATTTTATCCGTACATTAGAAACAGAAGTATCTATTATTAATTTTTCTGAAATCCAAGAATTATATTCTTCTTTATCGTTAATTTCTTTGTATTTATTAGTGAATTTAGGTTTTAATTTAGAAAAGAGATCTTTAGGAATTCCATCTTGTTCTGCCAACATCGTACAAATTTGAGTTAAGTCAATAATGAAATTTGGCAATAAATCTATTTCATTCGACTTAAGTTTTTCGTCAGGAAAACAAATTTTTCTTTCTCTTTCTTGTGCTTTTATTAAAATTTCGTCATAAATAGGGACTCTCATGCATCGAAATTCATCAGGGAAATTTTGGTTTTTAAATAACAATGTTTTTTCATCAATTGCAAACTCAATAGTACTATATTTTCCAACGCATAAAAGTCTTAAAAAAAGAGATATCATTCCAGACACCGTACGATCTTGATTTAATAAAATGAATTTATTTTTAATAACGTATGGTTTTGGCATGTGATAAGTGTCGTTAATTGCCATTGAAATTTGATCGCATAAACATCCATACAAAGGTATTTTTGCTTCACCTAAAGAATCCTTCATAATTTCATATGGACATATTGATATGCTTTTTATTTTATAAACATCTATAGTTAGTAGTGAAGATCTCATTGCACTTATCAATTCGTTTGGATTTCTTGGAAATAAATGTGTTTGTCCACAATTGAAATTCACAATACGACATTTTGCATCATTACGAATTTCTTTGGATTTTTCTGTTTTCGTTAGATTGTACTCATGTTGAAAAATTCTAATTAGAGGAAAGTCAATGAATTTCAAATCAACTCCTAACTCAGGAGTTAATTCTTTTTTTTGTGATTTATCTACATAAAGAGTCACATCTTTCACAAAAACTTCTAATGCGAATAATTGTTCATCTTTTGTATTTATACAATTGTCATTAGTCATGACTAATGCAATTCACAATGCAGTCTTAGAAATTATAACATAATGAAATTAATGTTTTGTTATTTTTTAACTTAAAAATTAATAATTATACAAAACTGGAATAAAATGATAATTACACAAAATTTTGACAGATGTAACTATACTGTCAATTGTTTTGATCTAATAATTATTAATATAATACATTTTTTATATTATATGATATCGTTCAATTTTGTAAAACTTTCATATTGATGAAAGTAATAATAAGAATATATGTATTTACTTACTCATTTTTATATAAAATACAAATGTACATATATATAAATGTAACTTCTTAATATTTATATACAAGGAAAATATTTAGGCATTTAGAAATTATAGTAATGTATCCTCAGATCTAATATATTCCCCAATGTCTGCTTGATGGAAACAAATTGTTGCCATAGGATCAGCATTTTTACATTCCAATGTGCTTTTAGCCATTACACCAAATCCCTATAAATATTTAACATTTAGAAGATTGTTGATATATCTTATAAAACTATTACTAAAATAATACAATACAATACATACCAGAGGTATATCATTCATAGAAAAAACAACTACACCTTGGTATTGTCCTGTATTCTCTGTTATACGTCCTAAACCAGATTTTAAAACATGATGTCCATATAAAAATTGTTGTTCTGCAGAGGACTTTACCCAAAGCTTATGCTTAAAATAGAATATAATAAACAATTATTAACTATAATAAAATTATCATTTGTATATATATAATGTTATTTACTTGAGCATATGGTGCAAGATAATTCAAAGCAGTAATATGCAATTTAAATTTTCCTGATTTAGTAAACTTTCCCAGGCATGTACCTAGACTAACTAAATTATCTGGACTAACTGTATGCGCTAATGATAAAATCTTTTCTGAAACATAATATATTCTATCCTTCTTTTCACGAAAACAATATGTGCCATCTGGTCGGTCTATCAAATTTTTTATATTTTCTCCAATACTGTAAACAAAATAATTAAAAAATAATTAACGAAAAATAAATAAGAAATAATTCCAAGTAAATTTTAACAATCTATTTATTTTCGAAAAAATGACTTACTATTTTTTTAATTTTTCGAACACAAGTTTTGTTCTTTCTTCTGATAAACGTTTCATATTTGTTAAAAACTAAGTTTCACTCGTCTATAATTTTAAATAATCGAATTTTAACAAAAATAATTCCAACGCACGGCATAAACACAAAGCGTGTAGGAATAGTTAAACTAATCTAACATAACCTCTTTACCATTCTTGATCATAATGCCGCCAATTCAATAGGAACCAAACAAACAGGAAATAATATAAGAAAATTAGATAATATTATGATTGCTATTGATATATTAATTAAAACATTAGCATATTAACATTGGCGATTTATATACAGTAACAATATTTTAAAAAAAAATAAACTATAGAATTATTTTATATTCTTGATTTTTGTTTACAAAACTTTACTCTTTTGTCTTATATATTTTTCGAACCAATACTAGGTATCAATAATTAAAAACTTCTTTTTATTTACATTCATATATTCATTTGTTATTTTATTCTACAATTTAAATAAATGTGCATCAATAGTTAGAGTTTAGGGCAATACAGTTAATTTTTTATAAACTATTTAATTATTTACTTTTGATACTATTAATTGATATATTTTGAAACATTTTAAAATATTTGAAAAAGAAGGATTTGGTATTTTGATAATTTTTCTTATGTGATTTAAGTTTTTTATATATTTTGTGAAGAAACAACTTGTTTACGAATCATATGTTCGTTTCATATATGTTCTCTTGTATACAAATTTACAGGATCATGAAGTTTATGTTACTTATAATGACATATGCATATTACAACATGTTACAGCTTTGACAATCAAAATTTATAAAACTTTCTACAAAATGATGTATTAATTTTAATTTGTAATGTAAATGTTTAACATAATTCATTTAATAACTTAAATATATATATATATGTGTGTATATATATAGCTAAACAACACATTGATAAAAAATGATAAGAAAGCGTGTTATTGCATTGAAAATAAAAATAGAAAGATTATAACTAATAAGTATATAAATGTACATTTTAATATAATGCATAAAAAGATTTAAATTTACAAGTATGCTATAAAGTTATTATACATTTATGATTTAAGATCAATAATAATCAATTACTAACATTGGAATTATAAAAGAACATACTTCTTATATTAAAATTTTTATTAAATGTTTATATTAAGATGGGATCTATCAAATGTTTATATATAGTACCAAGAATTCTTTAAAGATTAACATTTTGACAACTATTAAATAAAGTACATCATTACTGTAAAACGTGTATACATATTTAAATTTTTGGCAAACATACACTCAAGTACAATAAATTAAAAAAGAAAAGCTAGGATTTTAAAGCAGCATTGTCATATGTGCGTATAAGATATTTCATATTAATAAGTCCATAGATGTTAAATGATAAAAGATATTTAAATGGTGTATCACATCTTTATATGTTTTGCCTCATAAAGCTAGTTGAGGTTATTTAGCTGGGCAAACTTTTATGCTTGGATTTAAAAGTGCATAAGAACTTTAATGATAAAATCAATCTTAACTGTTATTAAAAAATATCTATATAGAACTATACAGTCATAGTAAAAAAAAGTATATCTATATAATCATAATATAATCAAAATTGTAAACATTTGTCTTAGTTATTATGCAATTGGATTTTGTAAAATTTTCCTCTCACAAAAATCTTTAGATGTCTTTTTCTTTTCTTTTCTCTCTCTCTTTTTTTTATATGAAATTAATACTTGTATCTGTCTTAATTTATTTATTATTTTTAAAAGACACATTATTTATTATTTTATTAAATTTATAAAATCAATATTCAAAATTTTATATAACTTGAGATTCATAAATTTTTTACAAATGAACTTCCAATTAATAAAGTCAAATTTATCTCCTAATCTATGTATATAACATAAATATAAGAGTATTAGCAGTACAAAAGAAAACAATTGGATAAAAATGGTATATTTCATAATGAAAGTATTAAATTTTTTAATAAGGATTGCCATTCTGTAGTTCATAAACCATATATAGCTTTTATCTTCAAAATATACACAACAATGTATCTATTGTACAATATGAACAATAGATGTATAATAGATTAACTATTATGATACTGATGAATAGTTTGCTGCTTCAAACATTGGATATAACTATGTAATTTCTTGATAAATTTGTCTTATTTATGCAATCCTAGTTCGTATTTTCAATAATCTGATTATTTTCTTCCTATAGGAAGTATTATTCTTTACAGGATGTTATGTATTATCCGTGCTTATGTAACTAGGCACATAATCACATTTTACTTGTATCATAATTTCGAATGAATAAAATATACACACATATAAGTGTACATACACTCCACAAGATAATTAATTTATTATAAAGAAAATATTATGACACAAGTAATAAAATCTCCTATAATTCACCGAAATCTATTAAACTAATATTTCTCAGAATTGTTTTCAATATAGATAAACATTTGTCGATACGTTTCTTTTGATAATCGAAGTATTATCGATAATAATAAAGAGTAATGCATGTCAATATTCGATTAATGACAAAATCGATTAATGATAAAATTGAGTTGGCAACGCTGGACAAAATCGCGCACATTTTATTTTGACGATAGAATAATACAAATGGCGGTCGTTACAACTGCGAATCAGAAAACTTTTTAAAATTTTAAGCACAAATGAACACGAAAAAACGACAATTAAAATTCCAGGATGCAGGTAAGGCAGATCGTTGGTTTTAGCGAATGGCTACTCTTATTAAATTTTCAAGCGAGAATCAAATTAAAGTTACAGTTAATCCATTTTCTATAAGATTGTTTATCCAGGAGATTTTTAATTAAATTCAGATATTTAATCCATTTGACTTTTTCAATTTTATGAAATGTCTTATAATTTCGTTCATAACCTCTCTCAAAGTTAAGTTCCTGTAGTGAATCACTGTATACTTGGCCTCGATCATTGTTTATCTCTCTCTCGTAAAACACACTTTATCCTGCTGACTTCTTCAATTTTTCCTCAACGAATATAAGCTTTTTTACTTATTTCTTTAGCTTCAGAAAATATTAAACGTTGGACTAGGAATAAGCTCGTTTTGATGAAACTCACGACTGATCATAAGTCGAGACAATTCATTGATGAAACATCTGAAAGGATATTTCTTATTTCGTTTCAAGCAAAGCTCACAAATATTAGACTTCTGTTTACTTTTTTCTTTTTTTTTCTTTCTTTCTTTTTTTTTTATTTTTTTTTTTATTTTTTTTTTCTTAAGAACTTTTATATATAGATTTGAACATTTTAACATGTATAAGTACTTGAGTGCATGTGAGTATGCACATATGGCATATAGATACATACAATGCTGCAATTTATAGCAATGTCTCCATGTGTTTCTTTCGTGAGTTCTCTTTCTAGTCGGAAGATCGTTTAATAATTTGTTTTCTGTTGCGTGTATCGGGATTATAAGATATGTATACAGGAGTATTGTTTATGTATCTTTCGCTCGTACATTAAATCGAATATCTCTCGTATTTTGTACTATTAGAAAAATGTATACATACGCGACTTGTTTATATAATAGATTTCGTCCGAATATTTCTATCATTTTCACATCAAGATACGAGTTACTTTGTCCAATCTTGTTGAAATTTATCATATTTCTTTTTATAATTACTTATACTTTTATTTCTGTCGGAATTTCACATCTTTATCATTATATATATATGTATATATATGTGTATACATATATATATATGTGTACATATATATATATATATATACATACATATATATACATACATATATATATATATATACATACACATATATATGTCAATTATGCAAAAGTTATTTTTCATTTTATTCCGAGATAGAATCTTGGTAGTCTTAACCTCTTTTTGTAGATTGAGAGTTTCGCTCTTCAATCCGAGCTAGGTAATGAAATAAATTATCTTTGTTTCCTTCACTTTTTTTCCCCGATAACCACGCTTTCTCGGTTCCGGTGTATTATACCAATTACGTGATAATCGGTTTAATTGCTCAATTCTTGATAATTTTAATAAGCGAACCGAGATACCAGTTACGTCGGTGAAAATCGTCATACTTTTAAAATATTTACTTTCCTTTGAGCAGCTTCCCGCGGCTCATTCCTCATCATATTCGCTACACGATCTTAAACCGTTCAGTACCGTCGTAATCGAATATTAGTATATTCACGACCTAACTGAAGTGATTTCTATGGAAAATAAGTACAAAAGATTGTTAAAAAAATAGTAATAAATTATTAGAAATTTTACAATATCAATATTACCTGTTCAGCTTGCATTCTCTGAGATACAGTTTCAATGTAATGTAATACCGCAAGATAAACGAATTTATATTGTGCTTCAGTCTGTACCATACCTGATCTCTGAGAACGTACTCTTTGAATCGTTCGTTGAATATCGATCTCACAATCAAGACCTAGTATAATCAGTAATATAAATATAGTTTAATTATGTACAGTGAAATATTGTTGATTTAAAAATAATTGAAGATAATTACCGTGGCGTTTAATTTGATCCAAAATCATATCAATAACAATAAAAGTTCCAGTCCTTCCTATTCCAGCGCTACAATGAACAAGAATTGGCCCCATGCTTGGTGCATTTTGAGTATTTGACGCAACAGCTGCAGCTATTAATTCTTGTCTAGCATTTACATCATGAAGAAAGTTTAAAACGCAACCAGGATCTGACGGTACACCATGATCAGGCCATGCCTATAAGTCAGTTTGAAAATAATATTATTAATCTAATAATTTAAATTACTGTATTCTTATAATATGCAGCAAGATTCTCATAATCTTTTACGAACTATAATCAATGGTAGAAAGAAAAATAATAACTTGAAAATGATAATGGAATATTCTTCTGGCAACCGTGTTGTTTGGCTTGTTTCCTTGCAGTAAAAATTCACGTAAAGTATAATCTGCTGTTACAGTACAAGAAAGAGCATTAACTTTCCATGTGCCTCCATATTCTGCAATTTCTCCCTCTTCAGGCCAATATCGAGCACATTTATTCTAAAAAGTAATGATATATGTATTACCATTTATTACATATTATTATTCATTATTAAAGACATTTTCTTTTCAACATACTTTTCCTCTTTCCATTTCTTTCGTTGTCATAACGATTACTCGAGTGTTTTCTTGGTACACCATGTGCCAAAAGTCTCCAATGGTATTTGGAAGACATCCTTGTGTAGCAATATAACATTTATTAAACTGTCCAACATCATTTCCACTAATACCAGGTGCAGCTCCATCACCTTCTTCATTCTGCAAACAATACTTATGTGTAATAAATGTAAATTTTATATATATATATATATATATATATATATATATATATATATATATATATATAAATTATATGATATTATACCCTGATATAATTAGCATTGATATAATCTGATCCGGGTATATTAGGATCAACATCCTTCAAGCGTACTCTCGTGTGATCAACTGCAAGAAAAATTATAGAATGTATAATCTAGCAGTGAAGAAACAACTTTTAAGGTGGCGCAATACAAATATATATCTTACACGGTAAAATATTTTTATATCGATTTTTTGCTCGATTTTCTAATCTTAAACCTTCTTTCCTGGAAAACAAATGACGACATTCTAGTTGTTGTAATGATTCGAATTCCTCCCAAAAGCCTGCTTTTCCTTTACCACGACCTGTACTGCCTTCATTAGTATCTGTCGCGCCATTTCGACATAATAACCCGTTAGAACACCCATTTTCTTTGTGTAACTGTCTAACTCTGCTTTCAATTCCGCTAGCATTTATACGAGTTGCATTGAATGGTTGTCTAATAGAGAAAATAGACATTAAAATTTTTATTTAATAAATTGTAATTGCATAGGATAATAGTTCATTAACATAGAAAATATATAATGAAAAATATTCGTACCGGAGATGAACAACACTTCCACTTGTTTCAACCATTGGATTACGTTTATAGTGCTCTATGAGATCACTAAGACTATCAAATTTATCTCCTCCTCCCACATCATATTTATTGTCCTACAATATTAACTAGTTTTATAAATTATAAACAACCAGATAAAATATGATATAAATTAATGTAATCTGATTTAAACAGGATAAAAATATAGAATAATAATGTTATATAGCACAAATATAATTAACCTGAGATCGTATCATAACATGTGTAACACGGTCATCAGTACGAACTGATAATACAAAATCACCAGGTTTACTCTGTGATTCACGAACTAGAAAAGATCCATTTTTTCCCCTTTCCATCATCAATCGTTCTGCTTCCTTTGCTGATAAATGGCCATGGAACCACCTTTACCCATATTTTACTATTAACATACCATGCTATATGTGCGCATTTAAAGTAATAATAGAAGATTTTTATACTAACATATTAAATTGTAGTTTAAAAAGGGCTACACCTTTTATCGTATATTATACAATACCTTTCAGTTGTTGGATCAGCACAATTCAAAGGATATTTCAACTCTATTATCTCTCCATTTTTTTTACGAAGTTGTCCACCATTTTCCATGTAAAATTGTACAAGTTCTGATAATGTAGCAAACTTTTCACCTCCATAAAGATCATAAAAGTCTCCTGTATTTTGTATTTTAATATGAGTCACTTCACCATTTCGTCTAAGAACAAGATAAATTATATAAATTAGTAATAAATATTTTCTATTTATATATATATATATATATATATATATATATATATATATATATTTTAATGTTTAAATCAAACGAAAATAATTTATTTATAATTTTATTACCTTACAGATAATGTGAAATCACCAGGATTGGATGAACTTGGACGTGCCAGAAAGGAACTATCATAACCTCGTTCCATTAATAAGCGCTCTGCCTCTAATCCTGATATGTTAGGGTGAAACCATCTACAATTAAAAATATTTAATTTAATTCATAGACAAACTTGTCTATAATACAACTTCAAAAAGTAAATATTTAACATTTTATAACATCAATGAGACATTAGATTTTTGAAAAACATTATTGTAAACAATTGTACACATAATAATTCATGAAATATGCAAATTTATTTTTTTTGCAAAAAATTATGATAGTCTCTTGCAATTTGTGAAAAATTAAAGAATAATTTTTTTAAATGTGATAACACAAAAACGATTGTTTAATTTTAACGTTGACACTTTATTTGCAAGTATGTCTGACTAACCTGCTGTTGTGCCGACGATACGCAAAATTGTTCTCGGAATGTCCATGAATTACGATAATCGTATTTTCTTTATATAAGTATAAAAACATGTCTTACCTGCGGGATGCCATGTCGCAATTACAACTACGCCCTGCTTGTAATTAATTCTTCATTGTAACACATTGAAATTCACAGTGGCGACCACAAAATTCTAAATACTTTAACTAAACATTAACTAAGCACTATAACGCTGTTTGACATAATTTATTTTACATAGTATACCATCACATACTAGATGGACCAACTCATATTTATTTTCTCCCATTTAATATATGTTTTACTCAAAAGATGGCGCAAGAGGAAACGATCAGCGCCATCTGTAACAGCGCAGTTTGTAAAGAAATAAAAATTCCCGCTGTTTTGTACAAGTTAGAGCGAAATGAATTAATTTGTGTACTTAGATGCAAATAAAATATTGTGTTTTTGTATATTTAAAGTGTTAGAAATCAAATTATTTGAAATGATTAGAAGACAGTATTCGGGATCTGGAGCTGCGAAAAAGGCCAAATTTAGGTATCTCGTAGAATATTTCAAATCAAATTGATCATAACCTTATTTTATTACGTCGAGCTTATAACAATTTCATATTTATTCAGAATTCATTAATTTATGTATTTTCTTTTAAAATTAATAAAATTATATTTACACAATGTTAATTTTTAGCCAGAATGACGATGAAGATGATTACCCTGGTTCATTTGAAGCCGAATTGGCTACTATGGATGATATGGATGATCAATGTAATGATTTAACACAAATTATTGGCGAAGTAAGCTAACGTTTATATACAAATATAAAATAATTAAATTTTCAATTATTTCTATTAATCTAAAATATATATCTTAGCAATTCCAAACTATGTATTAAATAAGGCTGAAATGTCCATTATTAAATATAAAAATTTTATTCTCTAGCCTATTGACAACTGCGAAATGACGAATGAAAAGCCAAAAGCAGTGAGTTAATATGGTATTGATAATCATTGATTTCTTTCAATAGATATACATATATATTCACATGATTGTTCATATACATTTTTTTAACTGATAAAAGTTGCACCTATTAATTCATTTTTTAATTGTTTTATATCACAAATGCTTGCTTTATATGTTTTATTTTCTAAGCTGTGCAGTCACATTATTAATACAATATGATAAGTTTAAGAGAATTGCTGTATCCAATTTTATGAATGTATTTATGTGCTCGCAATGTATTCATAATATCCTAACATATACATGGGCTTTGCGTTTCTAATAAAATAATAAAATTAATTCAAGATTTTATTATAGGGTCCAGAACAAGAAAATATATCTGCAAAATGGAGTAGACCGTCTCCACCAGATTTAAATCCACAAATTGATACATTAACATTTCAACAGATAGATATTGATCATTATATAGGTAAAAAAAATATTGAAATTAAATTATATTTGTGAAATATGAAATAATCGACTTAATGCGGTAGATATCTATTTATACATTTTACCAGTAACTGTTATTTAAAAAGGTCAGCCATTACCAGGAATGCCAGGTAGTAAATTTGGCCCTGTTGCAATCATGAGAATGTTTGGTGTTACTGAACAAGGAAATTCTATTTGCTGTCATGTTCATGGATTTTGTCCATACCTGTTTGTTACAGCACCACAGAACTTCACAAATGCTCATTGTAAACCTTTTAAGGTTAACTATAAGAAATATTGTTTGAAATTTATATAGAATTATCAATTTAGAGCTTATATAAACATAGTTTTTATTACAGGATGCACTCGATCAAGCTGTTAAGAAAGATATGAAATCAAATCAAAATACCGTTCAAGAAGCTATTTTAGCTGTTGAAATTGTATATAAACAAACAGTATATACATATACAGGAAATGACAAAAATGCATTTTTGAAAATTACTGTTGCACTTCCAAAATTAATAGCACCTTGTAAAAGATTACTTGAAAAAGAAATTGTTTATAACGAATTCAATCATACTTATACACCCTTTGAAACGAATATTGATTTTGATATTAGGTATAAATAATATTATTAATTCTTTATATAAAATATCATTTTATATATTATTAAAAGAAATTATAGGTTTCTGAAATTAATTTTTTTTTGTATACTTAATAGATTTATGGTAGACACATCAGTAGTAGGTTGTTGTTGGATTGAATTACCACCAAACACATGGAAATTACGAGGTCAATATGGACATACATTGCCAGTAATATCTAGATGCCAGTTAGAAGTCGATATTGCATGGGATGCTTTTATAGCTCATCCAGCGGAAGGTGAATGGTCTAAAGTTGCGCCATTTAGAATACTTAGTTTTGATATTGAATGTGCAGGACGAAAAGGTATATGTTATACTTGATAAAATTGATAGTAATTTGTTTTGTTACCTTACTTATCATTTATTTGTTTGTAGGTATATTTCCTGAACCTAATCATGATCCTGTCATACAAATTGCAAATATGGTAATAAGACAGGGAGAAACAGAACCATTTCTACGAAATATATTTACTCTTAATACATGTGCACCTATTGTTGGTTGCCAAGTACTTAGTTTTAACAAAGAACAAGAACTTTTGCAGGTACTTTGCAATAACAACAAATATATTCTCTACGTAATATTGATATTATTAATTAGTTTTGTTTTTTTAGAAATGGGCTGAATTTATACGACAGTTAGACCCTGATATTTTTACAGGATACAATATTAATAACTTTGATTTTCCATATTTAATTAATCGGGCGAAATTTCTCAATGTAAAAGACTTTGAGTATCTTGGTAGAATCAAAAATATAAAGTCTGTAATTAAAGATCAGATATTGCAAAGTAAGCAAATGGGACGACGTGAATACAAAATTATAAACTTTGAAGGCAGAGTACCATTTGACTTACTTTTGGTAAGAAAATTAAGAAACAACTGATTAAAAAAAATATATATATATTTATATATTATTTTAGCTTTATACATTCTTCCTACATGTATTTTAGGTATTAATTAGAGATTATAAATTGAGGTCCTATTCTTTGAATGCCGTTTCTTATCATTTTTTGCAAGAGCAAAAAGAAGATGTGCATCATAGTATTATCACTGATTTACAAAATGGTAATGCACAGACTCGAAGACGTCTTGCTGTGTATTGTTTGAAAGATGCATATTTACCATTGAGATTATTAGATAAATTAATGTGTATAATTATTTATATGGAAATGGCAAGAGTTACTGGTGTATCTTTAATGAGTTTATTAACTCGAGGGCAACAAATTAAAGTTGTTTCTCAACTTTTAAGAAAGGTATATTTATTAAATATTTATAAATAGAATGTGTGTGTGCGCGCGCGCTTGTGTATTTGTCTGTGTGTGTAATATTTTATTATCTCTATATTTTTATAGATGCGAGAAAAAAATTATTTAATGCCAGTACACACAGGACGTGGATCAGATGAACAGTTTGAAGGAGGTACTGTTATAGAGCCGAAACGTGGCTATTATAGTGATCCTATAGCTACATTAGATTTTAGTTCCCTGTATCCCAGTATTATTATGGCTCATAATCTATGTTATACAACTTTATTAACGCCTGAGAAACAGAATAAATATGATTTAAAAATTGACGAAGTTACGCGTACTCCAAGCAATTCATTATTTGTTAAATCTACTGTTAGAAAAGGGTTGCTTCCAGAAATTTTAGAAAATCTTTTGACAGCTAGAAAAGTTGCTAAAGCTGAATTAAAAAAGGAAACAGATCCGCTGAAACAAAAAGTTTTAGATGGTAGGCAGTATGCTTTGAAGGTATCAGCAAATTCTGTGTATGGATTCACAGGTGCACAGATGGGAAAGTTACCGTGTTTAGAAATTTCTGCTGTAAGTACAACGTGTTGATATTATGAAATTTTTGATTAAAACAATAATAATCTTATTTATTACAGAGTGTTACTGCTTATGGACGCACTATGATAGAAAAAACGAAACACGAAGTTGAGCAACATTACTGTATCAACAATGGTTACAAAAATGATGCTGTTGTTATTTATGGTGATACAGATTCTGTTATGGTTAACTTTGGCGTGAAAAAGATAGAAGAAGCCATGGAACTAGGTAAAGAAGCTGCAGAGTATGTTACATCAAAATTTATTAAACCCATCAAATTGGAATTTGAAAAAGTCTACTTTCCTTATCTTTTAATAAACAAAAAAAGATACGCGGGTCTTTACTTTACAAAACCTGATAAATATGATAAAATGGATTGTAAAGGTTTAGAAACAGTAAGAAGAGATAATTGTCCTTTAGTAGCAAAGATGATGAATACTTGTTTGCAAAAATTACTTATTGATAGGTAGGTGGTACATTGTGTATGTTGTATAATTTAAAGATTTATATTTAATATTTTCTTTTTTTTTTTTTTTTTTTTTTTTTTTTTTTTTTCTTTTTTTTTTTTAGGAATCCTGAAGATGCTATTGATTATGCAAAACAAATAATAAGCGATCTTTTGTGTAATCGTATTGACATTTCGCAATTGGTTATTACAAAAGAGTTAACAAAGACTGATTATGCGGCTAAACAGGCGCACGTTGAATTAGCAGCCAAGATGAAAAAACGTGATGCAGGAACTGCACCAAAACTTGGTGATCGTGTTCCATATGTATTTATAAGTGCCTCTAAGGGTACTCCAGCTTATCAGAAAGCTGAGGATCCTATATTTGTATTAGAAAATAGTATTCCCATTGATACAACATATTATTTAGAAAATCAATTATCAAAACCATTAGTACGTATTTTTGAACCAATTCTTGGTGAAAAAGCACAATCGTTACTTTTAAAAGGAGATCATACTCGTACAAAAATTGTTGTTACTTCTAAAGTCGGTGCATTGGCAGCATTCACACGTAAGAAAGAAACGTGTATTGGCTGTAAAGCCGTTTTGCAACCAAAAAGAGAAAAAATGGCTGTGTGTGAGCATTGTGAATCACGCGAAGCAGAAATATATCAGACTGAAATATTAGCGGAAAGGAAATTGGAGGAAAAGTTTTGTAGACTATGGACAGAGTGTCAAAGATGCCAAGGAAGCTTACATCAAGAAGTTTTGTGCACTAGGTAAATCGAAAATATTTTCTTTAAATATTACTAAATATATGTATGTGTGCTTGTAATATTATTTTTTATTTTTGTTATAGTCGTGACTGTCCTATATTCTACATGAGGAAAAAAATCCAATTAGAGTTGGATACTCAAATAAAAAGGATCGAAAGATTTGGAATTCCAGAGTGGTAAAAAAGATTTGATGGAACACTTAAAGTTCATATTTAGGTATGAGTATTTTCTTAAATTTACTGTTATTCTATAATGGATATATAATCTATAATCCATGTTAATTTCGTTTTATGTACAATGATATAATTTATTTATTAATAGATTACTTATTTGAACATTAATAAATAATAGAAATCCAATTAAATTATTTTTCATATCAACTGAGATAATGAAAATTTCTAATTCATCTTGCTTTAAACAAAAATTGTTGATACAGAAATATACATGTATATAAATATATAATATATATACATATATATAAATATATACATGTATATATATATATATAAATTTTATAGTATTAAACCATCATTCAAAATCCATAATACTTATATTGGTACTTTTCACTACGGCAGCATTAATTTTATTTCAGTATTATTATGCAACAATTATATTAAATTACAAACAATTTATAAGATAGTATGCTTAATTTTGTTTGAACGGCTATGTCTTTACATGTTCATTTTATTCTAAATTTCCACTTAGATATTTCATCACTTTACATTCAGCAAACTTACTTATTAGGTACTTTATAATTAATGATTATTCATATGTGGATGTAAAACATTAATTAGCTTCATTAATCATTTTACTTCATATCATTCTGTTAGTATATGAAATTAAGTCTTTATTTGTGACAGTATGTTCCAATATATTAACTTTCATTTACAAATAATATTAAATAGGGAGAAGTAGGTCATTATCGAAAAAGTATGCAGTTCTCTACGATCACATAATGATGAAGTGAGATGTTTATATAATTATGATATAATTGAAATACAAAGGTATATTTGCATGCGTTGAAAAAATTAATTTTTCTTTTTTTACCTTGATTTGTAAGAAAGATAAAACTTCTGACATCTATTATGTCATATATTTTATATATATATATATATATTTTTTTTATATATATATATATATTTGTATGTGTGTGTGTGTGTGTCTGTCTGTGTGTGTGTGTGTGTGTGTGTGTGTGTGTTATAAAAAGTATGGTCAGTTTTGTGATGGTTTTGTATGTGAAAAATGCAAGATCTTTAAAATATAATAATTTTTTAATAAATAAACAGAATGAGCTTCCCAATTACATGGGATATTTCAAGTGACAGTCATATGACAAGTCTCTTTATAAGGCTTGAGTAAGAAAAATGATGATGTAATATTGATCATTTTCTACTCTGTAATGCATTTGACAGCCAATCCATTGCTTGGTCCAGACCTTCTCCCTTTGTTGCCGAAGTTTTAAATATTTGGAATGTTCTATTCTTAAGTGCATCCAATCCAAGAGCTTGATGCACTTCTGCAACACTTAAACACCCTGCCATGTCTTGCTTGTTTGCCAGTACCACCAAAATGGCACCTTGTAATTCTTCTTCCTTTATAAAGTAAATGTCATTTTAATTAACGAAGGGACATATGCTAAGCGCAGAAAACATTACTGAGACATATCAAATATATCTTTTCTTACCCTTAGCATATATATTAGTTCATCCTTTGATATGCCTATTCTATCTCTATCTGCTGAATCAACCACATATATTATTGCATCTGTATTTGAATAGTAACACCTCCAATATGGCCTGAAATAACACAGGACTTATCAATTTATTTTTTGTACAACAACCAAACGATAAAATCTAAATTTCATTTAACCTCAGAATTATCTAGATAAATCATTTACTTAGACTTTACCGTATACTAGTTTGTCCTCCGAGATCCCATACTTGAAATTTTAAATTCTTATACGTAACTTGTTCTACATTAAATCCTATAGTAGGTATCGTAGTTACTACTTCACCAACCTGCAATCTAACATTAGATTGTTAAATATATACGTGAAAATACGAAGAGTTAACAAATATTGATTGATGATTATCAGCAGAGATAAGACATACATATCACAAAGGTGCAAAAGAACAGTATAATTAATGATTAATAAATAGAATAATGATTAGAATTCGTTGGCATTTTAAGTAGATCAATTAAATATGAACTGTCAGTATGCAAATAAAAATAACGAACCTATACAAAATCGTAGTTTTACCGGCACCGTCCAACCCTAAAATTAATATCCGCATTTCTCGACTTCCCAACAAATTACGAAAATAACTTAGCAACCCTCCTGAAAGAGAAAATATTTAAACTTTTATATATGCATTCGAATGATAAAATAAGTCGCATGTTAATCTTACAGTGTTTGTACCCAGCTCTGTAGGCAACCAGAAAAACGCACACGTATACTTTAATTCATGACACAACTCACCCATATCGATAAATTGTTATTTTCAAAACCATGCAGCACCGATTAAGGTCTATTGTCAAATGTGATAACCACAACTGTATCCAAGTAACCGGGGGCGCACACCCCTCTCACTTATCACAGTTACAATTTCCTTGCTGACTCGCACGAGAAATCACACGAAATTCGTCTCACGTCATCGCGCACGCGTTTCACCAATCCATTGAATACAAACCTTTCAAGATGAACGACGTTATTTCAAAAACTCCCGCCAGATGCCTGATAACCCGCGAGAATTTGAATTCTTCAATTAAAATGAAGCTTTTTCAAAAAGCCCGATTCTCGTTTGAACCTTTATCTTTAATATTATATCTTGTTCATCAAAATCGTTTAATAATTACGCATTGTTACGCGGTAAATCATTATAAAATGAAGGATGATTGAATAGCCTTAACGATTTGTAGATAAAGTCATGCTCTATCATCGATTACCCTAGGTCGATAATATCGACGGCGCTCAATGAGAAGTTTGGCGAATTTGCCGCCGAAATGCCCACAGCGCAATCGTCCTTTTCCACGTTTGTCTTTCCGTTGACCATTACTACTTTTTTTGTCCTTTTTTTTTCCCTTACTCGCAATCAGTCTGGACCGAAAGCGATTCCGCTTGGGATGCTGCAGAGACGCGGCGCCTCTGTTGCTAGTAATTGACAGCTGCCGAAAAGAGGCGACACGATTGGACGCGTTCGAAGACGAGCAGTCCTTGCGCGGCGGTACGATCGAGAGATAAAAAGGAAATTTAAAAAAATCTAGATAATATCAAGACGTAACATCTTCCAGTCAAGTCGTTGTCCCATTAACAAAATTTTATATTTCTTGTGTCTGCCGTCTGTTTTGCTTCTTCTTCTTTTTTTCTTTTTTTCTTTTTTTTTTTTACAGCTTCGTTAAGGACTTCTATAGTTAACGCGCATTAGATATCGTCCGAGTAAATCTTGTGCCAATGGGAAGAACACGTGTGCGTTAGGATTTGATAAAGATAGGTTAAAGAGTGTGACACGAGTTTGCAAGAAGAATTAAACGATTACTGTGTCACTAAAGGCTAATTCATCAAAACGTGTCATTGAAACTATGCGAGTGTTAAACGAGAGATCGAAGGAAGAATCTTCGGCGATTTGCCTCGTCAATGTGGATTTTATTCGTGAATGTGTCCTTTAGATTTAACAAGGAATTCGACATGTCTCCACTTTCATTCCATTCGTTCCTTCTCATCGATACTGCTCTGGTAAGTTGGAACAAGAATTCAATTCTCCTTTTCTTTTTTCTTTTTTCGTTTATTCTTTAACGTGCAATGCCACTCGCACAATGGCTAAACTTCGATTCCGAAAGTCATACAATTCACTCATCTTTTTATACACTTAGAAGAAGAGAACGTGCATAGAAATTCACAGCCTCGTTTGAATACACACGAGTCACTTTCTTCGGTGTCTCACGAGACTAAGTTTTTTTTTCTTTTTTTCTTTTCTTTTTTTTCAAGAAATTCCTACGAACGTATCGCCAATGATAATCCTTCGTCAATTTGGATTATCGAAAGAATGTTAATTTTTTTATCCTTATTCAAAGTACATTGCAAAGGGATCCCTTATCCTTATTCAAATAACATTGTATCGTTCTTTTAAAAACGTATTATTTGTTAGAAATTATGTAGTTAAACGTAGACGTCTGTTTTACTCGTGATAATATAATTTCTTTGACCTTGCTATGGAGTCAATGAAAAATTTCAATAGAGTCACGCGAAGGTCGACGGATAGAGTAAAACGCAAAGTGGAATAATAAATAAGAATTTCTTTTATATTTCGAAACGATGAATATCGCGTAGGACATTGTTCATTGTATTTGTTTTCATAGAATTTTTCTTATCGTATTAGCGCGATTCGCACTATTTTATTCGACGTCACAATGGTCGACACGAATCTCAAGAAAGAACGATTTGGATCGTCCTAAAGGATTTACTGCTAACCGGTTAGAGCAGTAGATGGAAAGAGAGAGAGAGAGAGAGAGAGAGAGAGAGAGAGAGAGAGAGAGAGAGAGAGAGAGAGAGAGAAAAGAGAGAGAGAACATGGTACTCACAGAGTACTCACTCTAACATAGCGATTCTTCTTCCAAGAGACTTTCGCTCGTTCGACGACGACACGCGAGGATGCATTATTGTCCTCCTTGTCGACTTCGACGATCGTAAGAGAGAATGCATTTCTCGCTAAGATCCACGACGTTCGATCATTTCGTGCAAATATCATTTACCGTTATTCTCGAAGAAAAGACGACAAAAGAATTCCAATTTATATATATATATATTCTTTTTTTTTACGTTACCTTTGTCATCTTCTCGCGTTTCGAGCTCTAAGTAATTTTTTTCCTTTGTATGCAAATATATATATATATATATATATATATATATATATATATGTATTTATGTATATGGATATGTATGTGTGTATTTTATTAGATTATTTCGAGATAATGCAATTTTAATAATAAATGCATCTGTTAAATGTGACAAAATCACGGAGGTAGGAATTTATAATTAACGAGGATTAAAAAGAAAATCATTAACGTTGAAATGGTTTAGAATGAATTTTAAAGAGCCGAGCAATGTAAGGGTAAAAAGAATAAAAGAGAAGGAAAGAAGAATCGAATCGGTCTCTTAAATGACCGATAGCGATCGCTTAAAGGATCTCACGTTTTGTATTTGATTTGCATTGAAATTATCTCTGAAGGTCCCTCCGATTAAGCGACACGAACGTTAAAATCTATAGGAGAAGGGTACCGCGTCCGAACCCGTGGCTGTTGAACGAATGTGAGAAATGGCCCAACTAAACCGGTTTCGTACTTAAATTAAATTAGTCAAATTGATTACAACGGCAGAAGGAAGGAGAATTCATTCGAGTTAATCCACCTACGCGGATAGAACTAACCGTGTCTCTCATCGTCTAACACACGAAATTCTTTAATGAATTTGGATAAAAATAAACGAGAGTATGTAACAACGACAATCGTTATATCAAAATATAATATAGCCCGAGAAAGAAGAATCCTTTAAATCGTTTATCTTTCTGTTTCTTTTTTTCTTCTTTTATTTTTTTTCCCGATATCTCCAAAATTACACGTACATTTTCGTTTCCCAATTGAAAAGAGATTTAGAATCAAAGAAAGTTAAATAAGTATATAACGTAACAAAAAGAATCACGATCAAAAAGACAAAAAGGCAAATCAAATACAAAACGTGAGATCACGACAAAAAGAATAAAGATGTACGGGGAAAAAATTGATCGAAAAATTCGATGGTGTACACGGGTAGATGATCTTGCCAGGTGTCGTTTACGATATTACCGGTGGAAAGAGAGAGAAAAAGAGAAAGAGATGAGAGAGGGAAAGAGAGAGAGGTACTTGAGGAGCTACCGTTTCTCCTTCTCTGGAGTATCTCTTTAGTGGTAGAAGGGACACGAGTCTTTCGAAGTCGAGACGAAGTTGTTGGAGGGGATAGAAAAAAAGAAAAAAAGGAAAATGAAGAAATAAAAAAAAAAAAGAAAAGAAAAAGAAGAAGAAAAAAAAGAAAAAATAAAAAGAAATAAAAAAAATAAAAGAAAGAGAGAGAGGCTAGGCCGGGGCCTGGTCGTAGGTGGGGAAGGAGTAAAAGAGGGAAGGGGTTAGGGGGAGTGAGTATATAAGATGTAGGGTTTAGTTTGGGCAGCCCTTGGAATGTAGTGGCCGCGGGCCTGACGTCGTGCGCCATGAGACACCAATGCGTATATGTATAATACCTATACGCGTTTATATGTCTGTCCTGCCTGCTCTGCTGCTGCTCTGCTGCTGTCCTCCGTGTATATATATTTACTTGAAAACACATACGTACTTTTACATACACGCTTTATAACACACGATTCACGTTACACTCGTGTGTAAAAAGCAATAGCATTGCCGGGCTGCCGTATGTAAGTACTCTTGCTTCCAGAGCCGTGTCGAGAATATTCTGTGCCCTGGGCAGGCTCATATATATGTTTCTTCACACCCACACGATTTGTACATGAGTGCCCTTTTAAACCTTACACCTACGCAAACTTTCGACGGTTTACCAACGTTCCTGATGGCACATGCCTGATCAACATACTTTATAATCGATCTTACTTTATAATCAATCTGATCTCGATCGAAAATACATAGTTTTGAAGTTGCGACGATTAATTATTATTATTATTATCATCATCATTATTGTGTATTGGTATATAATTTGCAGGTTTGTAAAATCGATAAGCTTAAATCATCGATCAATAAGTTTGCCACTCCTTCGGAACTTCCGTTCAACCTTTTAATCTCTAGTAATCGATAGTTATCGTAGCCATAGATCGAATTGCTGATATATGATTCGATTAGAATGGTTATTACATTTTCATATATTTTATTTTCATTGGGATATATTCGTTAGAATTCCAATCGTTTATTTTATATCAATCTGAATGATCGCAATTTTGTAATAGGATCAAGATTAATTATTATAAGATCTATTTCGTTTTCCGAGGATGATTTTTATCGATCATTTTCTTGATTCCTTCTATCTAAATAGAATGGATGAAAAATAAAAGGTCTCTTAGCGGGATAGACAAGTTAAGAGAAAAAATGAATGAAAAAATGAGAAGAGTGGTCGTGCCACTCTTGGTTGTTGCTTTTGCTGCTGTTGCTTGCACTCTGTGGTCCCAAACCTTCCTCAACGCAGCACGTGACTTTCGAAATATAGCTATAGCAATCTATCCTCATCAGAAGCACACACAAACACCATAATCGAGAGCCTGCTCACGGTCAAGAAACTTCCTTACGATTTTCTACTTCTTTTTCTTCTTTTTCTTCTTCTTTTTTTTCTTATTTTTCCTTTATCTTTTTCCTGCCGCACTTGAAGGGATCTCTCAGTTTTTGCAATTTGGAAATAAGAATTATTTTAATATCTTCTTGATGTTAACGTGCAACTTTTTGCACTTCGATATAAAAATAAAATAGATGACAGAAGGAGTATCTATAGACGGATTTATATGTATATATGTATGTGTATATATATCTATATATATATATATATATATATATATATATATATATATATATATATATATGTCCAAGAAGAAATAAGAAACCCGCGTAACGTTGACGCGAAGTGGAACACGGCTCGCTTGTAATACCAGCTCTCGAATCTTGCGTTGAAAGAGTCGCTTCGATAGCAGCCCGTGCACTTGTCTCCGGTTTCACTCTTTATGGGATCCTAAGCGATATGACTCGTAGGATCTCCTCTTACCCAGCCTTCGTCACGTCCAGTGATCATCTCTCTTTCTTTATCCGAAAACCGAGCTTCTTAATTGATCCTTATATCGATCTTCTCGATCTATCTTTCTTTTTCTTCTTTTTTTAACTTGGTCGATAAAAACAGTCAAAAGATGTCAATGCGGTTATGATCGAGTGAATTATTCGATGATGCATTTTTTTTTTTTTTTTTTTTTTTTTTTAGATACATTTAATAAGGGCTCTAATTGATATCTTCTTTTTCTTTTATTTAAACTGGTTCACATTGGTCAGTTTGACACACATAATGAAATAATTCGTACAGCTGCATATGTAGGTTGATTTAAATAGTCATAGTTATACGTTCCACGATACGATCATGCACGCATGCCACTTGATCGGTTAGAAAGGCAGACGTAGGGTGAGGGCAGCCGAGGTCAGTTAAATACAGTCGGGACAACGCCATTTTTGGCGAGTCCGTTTACATTAAACCAGTTTCCAAGACCTCGTACAGTAAACCAGTTACCCAAACCCGAATTTCCGTGTGCACTCGCTCCGCTTAAACGATTTTACCGTGCTTCCAGAATTGCCCTCGGGCATAGTCAGTCTTTTCGATCGTTCGCCGTTATTAAGCTTCTCGCCTTCTTCTTGTCTTTTTATCCGATCAACGAATATTTTAAATCGATCAGAAATCAACTTGAATGTAAATACATTTTTATACGTACTAAGTATAACAAAAATAAGATGGCCACGTTAGCGGGCAATTTTAACAATAATATTACATTATCTGATAAGAGAGAAATATTTGAACGGTTAGGTCACGGATAATTTTATAAATTAATTGAAGTGGACGGAGTTGAAGGTACTCGTTTGATTGCCAACTAAATCGTATACGTGAGTATACTAAAAGTATTCGCGAGGAACCCGAAAAACCTGATTCACGCTAATGTCCTCGCAAGATGCGATGTTGGACGGCATGGAACGTTGACACATGCATCATCAAGAAAGTTAGTATGCGTGAAATGTCATCGTTCGTTTTACAAAATGAACGGGAAAAGATATTTTTTTATTATTATTATACGATCAATTATTATACCTTTAGTTTCGAACATAATAGTAATCGTCAAATTTATTCATGGATCCATACGTTTATATCGAAAGAATAATTCTTTGAATTAGAAGATCACTTCTTTGTTAAATGTATCATTCATTCACGTGAATGAAAAGATCTATGATCTAAATATCAATTTCTTTGGAGATCGATGGAAAATTTTCTTCGAAAATTGCCATCGACGAGGATGATCATGATGAGAACAACTTGGATGAGATTCGTCGAAGGCTATCTCGCTAAAAAATTCCGCGAAAAGTGGATCGTACGGAGCAGCAGGATCGTCCACTTTGCGAACCGGCAGAATGAGAAGAGCTTGTAGTGGGCATTGGGGGTGAGGATGAGAAGGAGGGGGAGGAGGAGGAGAAGGTGGGGTTGAGGAGGCTGAGGGAGAGAACCGAACGCTTAAGGAAGCACTTTGGAAGCCAGGCAGAATAATTGCATACGAGAGCCCGTCAAAGCGAGCAACACGAGCGATGCACAAACACGGTGTACGCGTAGAACGAGAGAAAAAGAGAGACAGAGAGAGAGAGAGAGAGAGAGAGAGAGAGAGAGAGAGAGAGAGAGATAAAGAAAGAAGAGTCCCTTCTTCCTTCGTATATAAGCGAGAACCAGAACATGTTGAAATATTTCTCGGTACGTTCGTACACCAAACGGTTCCCCAACCCCAACCCCAACCCCAAACTCCAACTTTTATTTTTTCGTCTCTGCAACAAGTAAAACGATGCAATTTAACAAAATTGCAAGCAAAGACTGCAGTCAAAGTTACATATACACGCATGCACACGCGCACACACACACACGCATTCACGTGTATATATATATATATATATATATCTTTAAAGTGATGCAGTGGTTTCTGTTTTTCTTTATATATGCATGTCGTTATTTCATATAATTAACATTCGAAGATACTTTCATCATGAATCTTTCCAATAATTTCTTGACAAAATAAAGATAGAAAATCTTTAATAGAACGATAGGATGCTCGACTTTCTCAATGAAGAAGAGAAAGCATATTAACATTTAACAAAACAACAAATTGATCGACCTATAATGGTATAATAGATCATTTTCAATGATCATTTTCAAAGAATTGAGAAGAAAAAGAAACTAAACTTGGGGAACGTGATCGTGTGAATTGAATGTATAGCGTTAAGTCGTATAAAACATGCTCGAAATACCGTTGCGGTCAACGCTTTCGTTGTTCCAAGTTCAGCGGCTCTTGCAACGTGTCCTCTCCTCTTCCTTCTTTCGACGATGCAAAAATTGTCCTTCGACTTGTGTTCAACACCCACGCATCGGCCAAACGATTCGTGTGATCGACCGAACGAACGAACGACTCTCCTCCTGTCGACTCGTGAATTATGGGATTGCTTCTTCTACGAGAAGAAACGTTATTTCTCTTGAGAGCTTATCTTTACCCCTTCTACGTTAAAGCAATTTATCGTTTTACCTTACCTATACTTGAAATGATAAAGAAAAGATAGAACAAATGAGGCCGTTCTAATATATATATCGTATATATGTATATATAAAGAAATTCATTTTTTATTTTTTTTGCTTCTTTTTATTTTTATTTATTTACTTATTTTTTTTCTTATTTTGAATTCATAAGTACCGTAAGATTTTATTTTTTGTTACATACTTTTTATATACATACATATATATATATATATATATATATATATATATATATATATATATACGATGAAGACTCAACGAATTCCTTCCAAATTATAGGCTATATCCAAGAGTTAATTAAAATAATTACAAGGCTAGTAAATCACAAAATTCTTAACTTAATAAGAATTATTAATTACAATATTTTTTTTTCTCTCTCGAAAGAGTTCCATTTTCTAATACGAATGATATCATTCGTATATTTTTCGAGAAAAATAAAATAATTAAATAAATAGGGATAACGTCTAACTTCCACTAGAACGAGGTATCAGTGAAGCAATTATTCCTCTCGTGGCAAAGATAGTATAGTGGTGCTAATTACACCGGTAATTATCCAAGCGATCGTTAATGACCTTCGAGAAAGTATTACAGTAATTACTTTCTTTCGAACGATTTTCATTCGTCTCGGAAGCTAACTTGGCGATAGGTAAAGATTTAATGAGAAGCGACTTTTCCTTTCTTTGACAATACCAATTAATTAGACGATTATGCATGTCCTATTATTCCTATGAAAAAGAAATAAAAAAGAAAGATAAAATGATCTATAAATTATGTAAATGACATAGGTGTGTGTTTCGTGTTTTATTTGAAAAAAAGAAAGAAGAAATATTCAATGTGAAGAAGATAAATAAAAATTGATAAAAATGTACAGGTCCTTCGACACGAGTAAGGACCCGGATGCAGGATGAATTTGGAACATCCAACGATAGATGGTTGCTCTCAGCAACCTTTGTTTTTGAGCGGTACTTCTGCTTCAACTGGGATCTCCGCTCCTCAACAACAAAACGTTCAGGCCAATGCAACACCTCCTGAACATTATGGTGGACCTTTGAGTTTGAGTATTTGTATATCCGATTCTGGTCACGAGATACTTAGACCAAAACCAAGACGGTGAGTTTCTTTATATTAATATAATATTTACATTAATATTTTCATTCGATACTATTAATATATAAAATATGATGAGAATGTTTCTAAATGATAAGAAACGAAAAATTTATTGCTACATATTTATATTTATACTTGTAAAATTTAGGTAGTCGAGATTATTCGAAGAAACATTTCAACATTCAAGTTTTCGCATGTTAAACGCAAAGAGAGACGAGTCAAAAGGCTCCTCATGGCCTTTTAAGCGGCTTATAAGAAAGACGTCAGCTCTTAGTCGTCGAGCGAGACCACCTTTCACGATTATCAGACGTTTTCTCGTCGAAGATTACGTCTGCGCATTCCTTAATGCTTATCCTTATGACTGGTTCGTTCAGGAGGGCCTGAGTTTTTGGGCTCGTTGACTCGTTGCCAGGCAAGTCCATGTGATCGCATTTGAAATTCGCATAATTATCTTCCTATGAAAGATTTATGTGTTTATTTGTCTCCTTAAAAACACGTTTGCTATTTCAAACACAAAGGTGAATAATTTGCGACAAAGGGAACTTGTTAAAATTTATACCAACTAGAAAAAAAAAAATAAATAAATAAAGATACAATGCCTCGGCATTATATTTTTTGTAATTGATCTTTTGCAGTAGATTTAAAGGATCATTATAGAGTAACGAAGAAATATGCCTTAACATTCGAGTTTTCAGGTTTCTTGCTTGATTGTAAAAGGAACTCCATTCGTAACTTTTGATTTTCCTTAAGGGGAAAAAAAAAAGAAAAAAAAAGATCGATTTGAAAGCGATCACAATGAAATTTTCTCACGAAGTAACTTCCCTTCGACTTCTTCCGATCGCTTGGAATTCGTTTTCTCCTCGAGAATCGTGTGAAAAAGAAAAAAGAGAGATACGTGAGGTAGTGTAAGAGAATAAGTCGTTTGTTAAAGAAGTAACTTAACTGACGGCGAATTAGGATGAAATAGAAATTGGTCTATGAGGATTGTTAGGAGGGAATTAGCGATCGTGCGAAAAGAGAGTTTGAGTTTAATTGGTTATCCGAAAGTGGGAAATGTTCGAAGAAAAAGTGGGAAGGTTATCATCTGAGAACGAAACGATCGAGATAATGACGCGTGTGAGAGAAGAGGAAGAAGGATAAGAAAAAGAAGAAGAAAATGATGATGATGATGATGATGATGATGATGATGATGATGATGATGATGATGATGATGATGATGATGATGCCTAGCTAAGCACAAGCTAAAATATTTAGGTTAATGGTCTTAGGAATCATCCTTTCTTTCCTCCTTTTCTTTATACCACTACGTTGATCTTAAACTGGCTTTTACTAGCACCGATTTGCACGCGTTAAATCACTGGTAGGTCAGGGACGTGACGTCTTCAACCTCTCTCCTTATTCAATCTAAATCTATTTTCTTTCGATAGGAAAATTAAAAAAAAGGAAAAAAGAAAGAATCTTCATTCATCTCTTTCGGTTAATTCTACTACCACTTGTACGAATTTTTTTTCTTTTCTTTTTCTTTTTTTTTTTTTTTCTTTTTTTTTTTTAATCAATCTCCAAAATAATTATTATTTTTCATAGATTTTATTGAATGTTTTTTTTTTTGTTCGATTTTTTATAGTACGATCACAATTCAGGATTTCTATGATAAAATATTCGTTTGTTTTGAGAAATTGTGTATATGTGAGAAGTAAAAGCTGACGATGAACAATTAAAAATACATAGTTAATTAGCTTGGGAATGAAAAAGAACGATGGCTCGACATAGTGAAAAGACAATTCATAGCAATGCTCCCCTTTCTTCCTTTCATCGTTCTTTCCCCCTACCTGTCGTCGCAATGTATATCTCACTTTTGCATCTTGCTAGGTCAGGGACGTATCATCTTGTTAATTTTCGCTATTTTTTTACTTGCATTTTCACCTTAATCTTAATCGTAATCTATTTAGTAAAAAAAAAAAAAAAAAGAAAAAAAAAAGACTAAAAAGCAGTATTGTTTGTTTTCGCATAAACGAGTGATTTGTAATCGTATTAAAATGTTAATATATTTCAACAATGAAAACTGTGAATGATCTGGTAGATAAAGAAAGAAAGAAGGAAAGAAAGAAAGATAGAAAGAAAGAAAAAACTTTCGATTATATTGTCGCTTCATTACCGTAAAGACACGGTTCGTTAATCAATTTAATGTCTTCGCTGTAAGCGTTGTCGCCCTTGACACCGGAGTTTCGCCTAAGTGAACACGGACAATGTCTGCCTTGAAGTCTTCCTCCAAAAGCCTTTCTCGTAAAAGGCGAGGCACATGTAGTAGGACATAGACGTTAGAGATTAAAAGGTTCCTTCGATAATTTTCTTTTCATTTATGAATGATCGATTGAAATAAATACTTCTTTTATCAATCTTCATTTAAATTATAGTTTCTCTTGGTTTTTCGCCGATAAAAAAAAAGTATGTGGAACATGTTATTGTAAAAATTGGAGTAGCTGCACCCCGATAAGTGCAATTTTCATCCTATCCTCTTGGAACTTTCAATTAAGCACCGCTATACCAAAGAAACGAGCTGAGATCTCGAGGTATTTGAAACACTGTTATAAAGCGGATCAAGAGAGAGAAAGAGAGAAAAGAGTAGATAGAGATTGCGTCAAGTATCAATATTCTCTTGGAAAAATGTCGGCCAACCGGCACTTGTGAGGAACATATTAAAACGAAGATAAGGTATACGTATAACATGACTGGTTTTACGACTAACGACGGCAGCTTTGAAACGTCAGAGGAAATACATAGTTTCTTGGACCAGATCGTTAATACCGGTTTAACATAGAAAATAGGCCAAATCATGAGGAAAAGTATTAAATTAATCTTTTAACAAGTTACTTTCAAATTTTCCCGCGTTAACATCGGCTAGTACAATGTTGCGTCACATTTGTACTTTTTCGATTACTTTCTTCCAAGAAACCCTTAAACATTTTTATTACGGTTAGAAGAATTTTTATTACGGTAAAGAAGAATAAGGTAAGGTACGGCAGTTTTAAAGATCTCTCTCTCCCTCTCTCTCTTTCTCTTCTTATCAAAGGTCATTGTCCTTTTCGGAGGGTTCCCCTGTGCAAGATCTTTACATGTTTGCCATATTGATCTCTAATTCACTCTGTAATGAATCTCATATTTGATCATTCTAAATGAATTATATGAATTTGGATTTAATGATCTTGATTTGCATGGATTAAAAGTTCCTACGATTGATATTTTTCAATTGAGTTTCTCTAAAGTTATATGTACGTACATACGCATACAATATCAAAACCCACAGGAAGGAAAGTAGACACGAGGGTGTCTTGCTCGGTTAAGAAAGAAAACGTAATGACGACAATGGAAAGAGAAAAAAAAATGAAGAAAAGAAAAGAAGGTTGGACATAAGATCGTCACGGATGGCGATCAAGAGGGCGTTGTGATTCGTAAGTAAAGCAGACGTAAGGAAGTAGGATGGTCACCGGAAGTTCTCCCCCAAATCGCATGGTTGGGTACCATTCTCTTTCTCTATCTCTCTCTCTCTCTCTCTCTTTATCTATCTATCTATCTATCTATCTGTCTCTCTCTCTCTCTCTCTCTCTCTCTCTCTCTCTCTCTCTTTCTCTCTCTCTCTCTCGCTCTCTCTATCACTAAAAGCAGCTAGCAGCTACTAGTTGATATAACAGTTTGCTAGTAGCGACCTCAACTCGTGCTCGGATTTTCGTAGAGAGAGAGTAGTCATACGTATACTTACGTTCTTCACGGAGTGTGTGTATACTCTAGCTCTAACTAAAAAGGGATATACAAGTATCAAGAAGATAGAGATTATCGTGAAACAAGGCACGAACTCTGAAAGGAGGATCGAAGTCACGTTTCACGTGACTCTTTTTCCGTTCTCTACGGAGTCATTTTTTTTTCTTTTTTATATCTGTTTTTTTCTTCTTTTTCCTTTTTATATTTTTTCCTCCCATTTCTTTTTCTCCTTTTCCTTTTCCTTTTCATTCTTTTGGAGAAGTCTTCTCGGAGGATCGAGGGAAAGAGAGGGAAAATAAAATCGAACGAAGGCAACGTGAAACTGGAGAAAGAGAAAACGCCAACAAGATAGAGAGAAAGAGAAAGAGAAAGAGAGGGAGAGGGAGAGGGAAAGAGAGAGAAAGAGAAATAGATAGAAATATAGAATAGACCACAGAGGAGACACGCGATCACCTTGCCCCATGGAAATCGAGTCGATGACAAGGCATTTATAAGTAATATTCAGACATTATCGATAATGAACAGATTTATCGAGTTGGCTTTTAATTCTTCAAGTGAATAATCATTGAAGAAAATATTACTTTTTCTTGTCGAAGAAAAAAGAAAAATATTCCCACGATTAACGTAAAACGTTTCCTTTAACATACGGGTTCCAACTCGTGGCATGCATGAAGGAAGAAAGGAAGAAAGAGAAGTATCAGTGACGTGAAAGAAATAAATAAAGAAAGAAAGAAAGAAAGAGAAAGAGAGGGACAAGCTGTGGTCTCTCCGAAGGAAGTGCACGCGTTTCACCTGCTGATGCACAGGAAGCCTGCACGTCGAGTCTGCTCAGTCATCTGTTTACATCGAAACCGAACCGATGACTCGGATAACGCGAGCTTGCTCTTCGAACGATCCTATCGAGAGAAGATGCTTTCCCCCTTTTCGTTCGTGGTTCTAACGAGCACGGATCTCACTGAGGTTTTGTAGAAAATAGGAAAGAAAGAAAAAACAAAACAAAAAAAAATAGGAGCTCGTTAGCGCTCTTTCGTTTTGTTTTAAGACCTTCCAGTGGGTGACGTGCAAAAAGTTCAGATAGTAACGTGAGATAAGTGATTTCATTCATCGATCCCCAACACATGATAATGATAACAAAGGATAAATCAAAGTAAAGAAGGAATGAGTTTTCGTCGTTGTGATCGTTCATGAGAAAAACATGGATATTTAGGAAAGTTCGTAGTTAATAAAAAAAACAAGAAAAAAGAAAAAAGAAAAAAACAGAAGAGAAGGAGAAGGAGGAAATAAGTTTTAATCGCCTTGACAATTTGAAAAGAAAGTATACGAGAAAAAGGAAGATGAAGAACAAATGACATGCGACCATCATCATCCTTGTCTTCCTCATCATCCTCCTCATATTCAAGACGAGGATCCTGTTCCAACAAGGACTGTACATGTCTACTCTGTCGTGAACTGAAGGACTACGAGATGAGCACTACGGTGGAAGTTCAACAGCCTATGGTAGACGGTGCCAACTTTATTCTACGTCGTCCAGTGACGTTCATTAGCCGTGAACCAACACGAGAATGGCAAGAAACTAGTGAATATGAAAAAACATCGACCTTGGAGGATCCTACTCGAAGGAGATTCGACAAAACTGAAATCGTCAGTTTTGGAGTTGGCTCGAAATCAATGAGGACTATTGATGTTCCTCATAAAACAGTGATTTATTTTGGTGACACCAGTCAAAGGGAAAAAGAGAAAAAGGATTCTACAGAATCTCATCAGGATGAGATTCCTTTCAGAAATATCGAAAGAGATGAAAACTCAACGTCAGATAACGTTAAGAAAAGTCATGAGATCGTTGTAAACTTCACTCCTAGTAGAGAAGACGTATTGAGGATCGAGGAGGACGAAAGCCAGATCGAGGATTATTGGTCCTTGCCCGGGGACACCACTGGGTTCAAGGCTGACTGGAGTTTCGTTCAGCAATGGCGCCTTAGGGGGTAAATCACGATCGAGTTCAAGACAAATCGTTTCTTCGAAGTAATCTTGTTCTTGATATTCTTACGCTCATGAAATCCTCTTGTTTACTTTCGGACATTCTTTGTTTTTCTCTTTTAATCAATAATCAATGAATCATTCTGAAATATTTTGTCGAAAAATTTCTAACTCTCATTTCTAGTTCGACTTTGACGATAGTTAACGATGCATAAACAGTTCCTTAGTTCTACTCAGTAGAATTGAACGAAGATCATTGCGACATAAGTAATATCGCAAGCGTATCGACGTTCCATTTAGAAATAATTAATCTCAAGTATCTATAATTAACAGTAATGTGTCCTGTTGTAAAGGACGGGTAACTGTAAGATCGACAGCATCCGAACTATTCGACTATTCAACGTCTCTCTCGAATCAATTACGAGATATTTCAAGATTCTTAGAAAATGATATCGCATTCGTTCTCTCTACTCGTTTATTGCCTCGAGTTCTAACATAATCGAGTCTTTATTTAAACTTCTAAGAATTATTCCACAAGATGTACATCGCCCTTAATGATGCATCTTTGAACTTCTATTATTTCTCTTCCATAAGATTTACCGTTTTAATTGAATTTCATTAATGAAAATATTAACCACGAAAGAATTTTCTTGAATCTTACATGAAATTATTCAATTTTGTAGTATTTCCACGATGTCGTCTCAGTTCATTTACCTTACCAAACTCGTTCATTCTTCAAACTCGTCTTATTCGAGCATACTCACACGCTACTTTTTCTCATCATGGAGAAAGTAATTTTTTTATCTGAACTAGCTATTCCACTCCTACGCGATCGTGAAATAGATTAGAACCTGATTAGAAACTTGCTCGGGAATAAATATGTATATTTATGAAAATAAAAAGAAGAAGGAAAAAAGAAAGAAGAAGAAGAATAGAAATCATGTAAAAGATGTTATCTCTAAAACGATCTTTTATGTTTCCAACGATCAGATGCATACTTTCGTGGTCCAGCATCTTATCTCCTAGCATCTTTCACGAATGAATCAAATCTGTTGTAAGCTATTTTTGATGGTAATTCTTAAAAAAAGAAGAAAAAAAATATATATATATACATAATTTTATTTATAGAAGACGAACGAAGAAGAAAAGACATTCCTGTATTCCTAACTATGTTAGTTCTAAGCACTAACTCTCTCTTTCTCCCGTTCTTCTTCTTCTTCTTCTTTTTCTTGTTCCTCTTCTTCCCCCTCTTGTTAAGATAGAAATTTAATGCGAGGCAATTCGAAAACGAATCGTCGACTGGTCCAGACGGTAATTAACGAGCTGTCCTCCTTCATGGGGTATCAAATATCAATTATTTATCGCCGTTATTCCACGGGCCCGCATATTCCTCGTTCTTCCGTCGGATTCTGAACTTTCCTTAATATATAGGGTGTTTAAAATTAAATACTACAGAAAACTTTAAAATATGCGCGTGTATGATAAAAAAAAGAAAGAGAAAAAAAAGAACTTGATATATTTTTACCTAATTCTTTGAAACACCCTTTTATACGACATATACCCAACGTAATATAAAAAGAAATTCTTATAAATTAAAATTATTTATTCGTTCTACTTGTCGAGGTAATAATAACACAGATTATTATTATGTTCCTTTAATAGTCCTGGTGGTGGTAGTGGACGTGAAGTATACTGTCCCCCATATACAAAGGACTTTACAGAAAATCAGTCGAAAAGTGGCGTCCACAATATGGTTCACATGGTCGCGGAGAGGGATACGGATAGCGTTGCGCCTACTCCGACCCCTCAACATCCTCATCCCTCGCAGCATCACCATCTCAGCTTGCACGAGCTCCGAGTACTTCAGGTATCGTCGCTATATTTTTAATATATTATTTAATAATATTATTTTTCTTATATATCTATGGTACATTGTCTAAAATAACATTAAAAAAAATAAAAATAATATAAAAAAGAACCCACTTAGATTTGCTTAACTTGTGTGTAACATAAACGTCTAATAAATCATTGTTGAAATGCACATGACAAGACACTAATAATAGCTTTACCTTTACGATCGTTTAAAACGTAAAAATCATTGAAAATATCATCGTCATTTGATTTTGCTTCTCTTCTTCATAATGGCGAATAGGACGGTCGGTGTTTAGTCCAAAGTCGTTGTTGAACGTAACCACGGCTAACAAATCATGGCGGTCGGTTGTAAAAGACGAACGACTTTTGTAGAGGCGACCAGAATGCGCTGGTAATAGCTCCTCCGACGAGAATCGATCGTCCGGGCACGCAAGCATGTCGGATACCGGTGGTCATACAAGCAGCAGTTCTCCGCCTCATCGTCATCACAGGTCGCATAGTCCTCAGCAACTGAACTCTGTACCAGAAGATGATCGACTATCAGCTTCGGTTACCCAAAGAAATGGTAGAAGCAGATCAGGACAGAATCGTAACAGACATCGAGCTACTCCTGCTAAGGTTTCCCATCTTTTT